>NC_057809.1:440054111-440225759 GCF_018294505.1 Triticum aestivum
CCCCTTTCTTTAAGTATCTATCCCGGCTTGCATTTTGGGGCGAGTACTACAGTTCCTCAACCAAAATTTTTGACATTCAAACTCATCACACACGGGTCAAGCTATCTGAATCGTTTGTGATGTTCACATATCATACACAGTTCTGAATAAGGGACCGTGTTTGATGACACTTTGCGCGCTAGTTTTTTCGCTAAAGCGATTCCAAAATTTCGGCTTCCGCGGAAATATCTACCTCCCCGCCCCCTCCCACTTGCCAAAAGTCACATTTCCCCTGTTTCCGCCTTACTTTCCAAGTTGAAACCTTCACTCCTTGCTTGCAGCGTCGCCTCCTCGCCGGTGACCCTCCTTCACGCTGCTCGGCCTCGCCTATCCAGGAAGGTAATCCACACCCGGCCCCCATTATCCTCCTCCTTCCACATCCCACATGCCCCAACCGTCGGCGCAACACCTTCCATCCAAATCACCGACCCCCTCCACCAAATAAGTGTCGCCCTAGGCCATGGTGCGGGCAGTATAGCCAGGATCTCAAGGAGTATTTGGCAGCGGAGAAGCAAATCACGGCTGCACGTGCAGATGAGATCGCGATGGCTGCCATTTGTGTCGACCCCGAGATGTTGGAGGAGCACCTCGCCGTCGAGGCGCTTCGCGCGCCGACGATGCGATGTGGTTGGTTGTTTGGTTCAATTCTGCAATGCGGTGTTTAATTGTTGTGGGTGCATTCTGTTATTGTATACCATGTGAGAAATAAATCGAATTTGGCGGTACTAAATACATGAGAAACAAATACAATTGCTATATTCCCAAGTTGTTAAGAATGCTTGGTTTGGTTAACTACCTGATATTTTATTAGGAGTGTGTTATATTGTGCAATGTGGTGCTCAGTTAACGTTTGGTTCATTTGTTGTGGTGTTTAGTTAACTGTTTTGTTTGGTTCAATTCTGCAATGCGATGTTCAATTGTTGTGGGTGCATTCTGTTATACCATGTGATGAATAAATTGAATTTAGCTGTACTAAATACATGAGAAACAAATACAATTTCTATATTTCCAAGTTGTTAAGCATGCTTGGTTTGGTTAACTGTCTGATCTTTTATTAGGAGTATGTTATATTGTGTAATGTGGTGCTCAGTTAATGTTCGGTTTATTTGTTGTGGTGTTTAGTTAATTGTTTGGTTCAATTCTGGAATGCGATGTCCAATTGTCGTGGGTAGAATTTTGTATTGTTGTGCATGTGAGGAATAAAGCGAATTTGGCTGCACTTAATACATGAGAAACATATACACATGCTATAATTCCCTAGTTCTTAATCATGCTTGGTTTGGATAAATAGTTTTCCATGTGGCTTGAATTAATCTGGCAATGCGCTTATTATTCATCAACATATTCTACTGATAGCATGCGAACCTTTACTTAACCCGATGACTAACTACCTTATATGTGTTGTAGGGAATCAATGGGAAGCACTGAGGAATCGAGGTTAGCATGTGCATGATCCATTGTCTAATAGCACATTAGTGTACAATTGCAGGAACCTTTCTAATATTTAGCTTTTTAACAATTTGATCTTGCACATGTAGGTCCTGCTGTCAGAGGTTTTGACCCACTGTTCGACCCTTTTAGCATATGGAGAAATGAGTTGTCCATAAATATCAGTCAAGTCAAGAAACTCAGAAAGATTGTTAGGATGAAGAAATTAGCGACAAAAACAACAAGATCTTTGTCTGTACAATGAAGAAGACATCAGTTCGCTACAAGATGGTATTAACTATTATACCTTGCCTTTTTTATTCCTTTGCCCCATTTCCAATATACAAAAGATATTTATGCACATCCTTGTTTTTAGGCCTTTCCAAAGCAGTTCACTAATGATTACCTCTGAAACCACATGTATGGTCAGGAGGCGAGGAAGGTATTCATACAACACCCACGGTTCAATATTGAAGTGTTCCTGAAAAGGACGAAGGATGGACGGTCAATCATCCACAGGCATTGGCCTAAAGTTACAAAGACCTTCAACATCAATGAAGGCTCAATATTCGTCTTCTACTTCAGCACTTCTTCAGATGAGATACATATGTCTATGTACCATTTATGATGCTAATTTCAAAGGGTTATAGATGTTGCATGTGAAACTTGGTGCTGGTATAATTTTGTAATGAGGTAGCTGAGTGTTGAAGCTATATGATGTTGTACTCTGATATATTTCAATTATGAAAATGAAATATATTGTGTGCTTAATATGAAATGTCAATTAAATTAATAAATGGATTATTAATAATCGAATAATTAACCTGCTAATTGGGTTTTTCTATTGCAAACGTTTATTGAGAAAACACCGTGTGTGATGCATTCAATAACGCACACGGTTTCTAGCAATAAACTATGTTAGATTATTGAACAGTCACACACGACATCCTCTTTAAAATTGTTTGCGTTAGGCCACCTAGCGCAAACATTTGCCACATAAAAGTTGTGTGTGATGGACAACTTTTGCCACACAGTTTCTTCTACGCACCGTGTGTGATGCATTCAACAACGCAAACGATGAAATTATTAATATTGTGTGCAATGGTAACTCTATCACAAACGATTTAACGGGAAAAATTGTGTGTGATCTACCTGTGAAAGGTTTTCCTTGGAGCGACTGTGTGGGATGTACATACGAACAGAAATGTTTAGCGGGGGACTGACTGTGTGGGATGTACTTGCGACCGGAAACAATTTCGCATGTATAATTGTATTTTTTTAGCTCTACTATACGTACTTCTGTATTTGAGCGCTCGTCGGTCGCACACGACCTCATTTTGCCGAGCGTGTGTGCCAAGAGGAAATATCCCCGATGGTTTCTGGGTCGTGTGGGAAGGACCCCCTTATCGCCGTCACTCACTAGGCAACGGTTACATATGTCGTCGCGGAAAGGGGTTAAAAACTGTTTGTATAGCACCTCACTGTACTAGTGCATGCAAGTTCTTTCCATAAGCACGTATGAATATTTACGGAATACATGCCTACATTATACTCCCTCCGTCCGGAAATACTTGTCATCAAAATGAATAAAAGGGGATGTATCTAGATGTATTTTAGTTCTACATACACCCCTTTTTGTCCATTTTGATGACAAGTATTTTCGGACGAAGGGAGTATTAATGAACTGGAGGTAGTGCCGTATCGCCCTAGGTTATAACTGTCTGATGATGAATATCATCCAACAAGTCACTGATCCAATGCCTACGAATTTGTCCTATATTGTTCTTACTAAGTTACTATTGTTGTTTTTACTGTTACACTTGTCACAAAACCACTGCTATCACTATTACCGTTACCATTGCTACTGCTACTATTATCAAAACTATCATATTACTTTGCTACTGATCACGTTGCTGCAGATAATTAATCTCCAGATGTGGTTGAATGGACAACTCAGCTGCTAATACCTTCAAATATTATTTGGCTCCCCTTGTGTCGAATCTATAAATTTGGGTTGAATACTCTACCCTCGAAAACTATTGCGATCCTCTATACTTGTGGGTTATCAGGTTACACATGGTACTGTGACGGAGGAGTGATAACCCACAAGTATAGGGGATCGCAACAGCTTTCGAGGGTAGAGTATTCAACCCAAATTTATTGATTCGACACAAGGGGAGCCAAAGAATATTCTCAAGTATTAGCAGCTGAGTTGTCAATTCAACCACACCTGGAAACTTAGTATCTGCAGCAAAGTGTTTAGTAGCAAAGTAATATGATAGTGGTGGTAGCGGCAACAAAAGTAAAGACAGCAAAAGTAATGTTTTTGGTATTTTGTAGTGATTGTAACAGTAGCAGCGGGAAAGTAAATAAGCGTAAACCAGTATATGGAAAACTCGTAGGCACCGGATCAGTGATGGATAATTATGCCGGATGCGGTTCATCATGTAACAGTCATAACATAGGGTGACACAGAACTAGCTCCAATTCATCAATGTAATGTAGGCATGTATTCCGTATATAGTCATACGTGCTTATGGAAAAGAACTTGCATGACATCTTTTGTCCTACCCTCCCGTGGCAGCGGGGTCCTATTGGAAACTAAGGGATATTAAGGCCTCCTTTTAATAGAGAACCGGAACAAAGCATTAGCACATAGTGAATACATGAACTCCTCAAACTATGGTCATCACCGGGAGTGGTCCCGATTATTGTCACTTCGGGGTTGCCGGATCATAACACATAGTAGGTGACTATAGACTTGCAAGATAGGATCAAGAACTCACATATATTCATGAAAACATAATAGGTTCAGATCTGAAATCATGGCACTCGGGCCCTAGTGACAAGCATTAAGCATAGCAAAGTCATAGCAACATCAATCTCAGAACATAGTGGATACTAGGGATCAAACCCTAACAAAACTAACTCGATTACATGATAAATCTCATCCAACCCATCACCGTCCAGCAAGCCTACGATGGAATTACTCACGCACGGCGGTGAGCATCATGAAATTGGTGATGGAGGATGGTTGATGATGACGACGGCGACGAATCCCCCTCTCCGGAGCCCCGAACGGACTCCAGATCAGCCCTCCCGAGAGGTTTTAGGGCTTGGCGGCGGCTCCGTATCGTAAAACGCGATGATTTCTTCTCTCTGATTTTTTTCTCTCCGAAAGCAGATATATAGAGTTGGAGTTGGTGTCGGAGGGCATCCAGGGGGCCCACGAGGTAGGGGGCGCGCCCTAGGGGGGGCGCCCCCACCCTCGTGGACAGGGTGTGGGCCCCCTGGTCTTCATCTTTGGCGAGGATTTTTTATTATTTTTTCTAAGATGTTCCGTGGAGTTTCAGGTCATTCCGAGAATATTTGTTTTCTGCACATAAAACAACACCATGGCAATTCTGCTGAAAACAGCGTCAGTCCGGGTTAGTTCCATTCAAATCATACAAGTTAGAGTCCAAAACAAGGGCAAAAGTGTTTGGAAAAGTAGATACGACGGAGACGTATCAACTCCCCCAAGCTTAAACCCTTGCTTGTCCTCAAGCAATTCAGTTGACAAACTGAAAGAAAGAAAGAAAAACTTTTACAAACTCTGTTTGCTCTTGTTGTTGTAACTATGTCAAGCCAGCATTCAAGTTTTCAGCATAGATCATAACTAACCACATTTGCAATAATTCTCAGGTCTCATAATTACTCATATCAATAGCATAATCAACTAGCAAGTCATAATAATAAATCTCGGATGACAACACTTTCTCAAAACAATCATAATATGATATAACAAGATGGTATCTCGCTAGCCCTTTCTGAGACCGCAAAACATAAATGCAGAGCACCTTTAAAGATCAAGGACTGACTAGACATTGTAATTCATGGTAAAAGAGATCCAATCATAGTCACACCCAACATAGATTAATAGTGATGAATGCAAATGACAGTTGTGCTCTCCAGCTAGTGCTTTTTAATAAGAGGGTGATGACTCAACATAAAAGTAAATGGATAGGCCCTTCGCAGAGGGAAGCAGGGATTTGTAGAGGTGCCAGAGCTCGGTTTTGAAATAGAGATAAATTGTATTTTGAGCGGTATACTTTCATTGTCAACGTAACAACTAAGAGATGGCGATATCTTCCATGCTAAACACATTATAGGCGGTTCCCAAACAGAATGGTAAAGTTTATACTCCCCCTCCACCAACAAGCATCAATCCATGGCTTGCTCGAAACAACGAGTGCCTCCAACATACATCAGGTCCCAGGGGGAGTTTTGTTTGCAATTAATTTTGATTTAGTTTGCATAAAGCATGGGACTGGGCATCCCGGTGACCAGCCATTTTCTCGTGAGTGAGGAGCGGAGTCCACTCCTCTTGAGAATAACCCGCCTAACACGGAAGATAAGGACAGCCTTGGTTGATACATGAGCTATTCGAGCATACAAAACAGAATGTTTATTTGAAGGTTTAGAGTTTGGCACATACAAATTTACTTGGAACGGCAGGTAGATACCGCATATAGGAAGGTATGGTGGACTCATCTGGAATAACTTTGGGGTTTAAGGGATTGGATGCACAAGCAGTATTCCCGCTTAGTACAAGTGAAGGCTAGCAAAAGACTGGGAAGCGACCAACTAGAGAGCGACAACAGCCATGTACATGCATTAAAATTAATAAACATTGGATGCAAGCATGAGTAGGATATAATCCACCATGAACATAAATATCGTGAAGGCTATGTTGATTTTGTTTCAACTACATGCGTGAACATGTGCCAAGTCAAGTCACTTAAATCATTCAAAGGAGGATACCACCCCATCATACCACATCATAATCATCTCAATAGCATGTTGGCACACAAGGTAAATCATTATAACTCATAGCTAATCAAGCATGGCACAAGCAACTACGATCTCTAATTGTCATTGCAAACATGTTTATTCATAATAAGCTGAATCAAGAACGAGGGACTCATCATATTTACAAAAACAAAAGAGGTCGAGTTCATACCAGCTTTTCTCATCTCAGTCAGTCCATCATATATCATCATAATTGCCTTTCACTTGCACGACCGAACGGTGTGAATAATAATAAGAGTGCACGTGCATTGGACTAAGCTGGAATCTGCGAGCATTCAATAAACAGGAGAAGACAAGGCAATATGGGCTCTTGGTTAAATCAACAATAATGCATATAAGAGCCACTTCAACAATTTAATTATGGTCTTCTCCTACTGACCCCAAAGAAAAGAAAAGAAATAAAACTATTTACACGGGAAAGCTCCCAACAAGCAAAAGAAGAACGGGAAATATTTTTGGGTTTTCTTTTTAATTATTACTACTACAGCAGAAAAATAAACTACTACTAATTTTTTGGTTTTTCTTAAGGTTTAACAAACACACAAGAAGAAAGCAGGAAAAAGAAAATAAACTAGCATGGATATTACAGTGAAAGAGTATGAGCACCGACATCTAGCAATGAGTGTGTGTGAACATAAATGTAATGTCGGTGAGAAATACGTACTCCCCCAAGCTTAGGCTTTTGGCCTAAGTTGGTCTATGGCCACGGCTGGCCTGGCTGATATCCATAATAATAGTTGTTGGGGTCGTACTGTGATGAGGAAGAAGAAGGCTCCGATTGCCACTGGCTGGCAATCATCTCCGGATCCCACTGATAGTTAGACTGCCGTGAAGGATCAAATTGTGGTTCCGGTTCTGGCTCCTCGGCTGGTGCAGGGTTCCGGTAGGCGTGAATAGCCGTCAACGGAACAAGGTACGTGCCTACAGTCAAATCAAACAAAGAAGGAGCAGGCAGGATAATAGTCTCAGGATGATGTTTGTTAAAGAACAATTGATATTTAAGCTCTCCTGCCCTATTCTTAACAATAAAATCATGTGCCACCATACTTTTATGATCTAGATAAACACGGGGCAGCACCTTTTCTTCCTTCTCAGCATGCCTAATAGGTATGTTAAAATGTACGGCTAGGCGTGTAGCATAGATGCCTCCAAAGATGGGGCCTTTGGTACGGTTCATACTTAACCGTCTAGCAATAATACCGCCCATACTAAAAGTGTTATCACTGTATAAACCATGGAGCAGAATAATTATATCAGGGATACTAAGGTTTCCACAGTTTCCACGTCCAATTAAGCAACGACTAGCAAATAATGCAAAGTAACGTAAAACAGGAAAATGTATGCTAGTGATTCGTGCATCGGAAACCTTCCTAGTTTCTCCTACAGTGATAGTATCAATAAACCCAACCACATCATCATGATGTGGTTCTTCTGTCTTGCCCTCAAAAGGGAATAAACAAATCCGAAAAAAATCATAAAGTGACATCTCCTTGTGCTCATCATATAAATGAAACTCCACCGTAGGTGGTGAGTTCCTAGAATGAAAATGAAAGTTTTGCACAAAGGTATTTGTGAGTAAGAGATACTGATCGCATTGGTTGTGGAGGAAAGCGGTGAGGCCTGCATTGTGAGCCAATTCATGAAAATCTTCATAGATACGGCTGCTCTCAAGAAATCATCAGAAGGCCATTGACATGCCCGAATCTCCGTGGTGCGCGGCAAATTATACTTAGGCTTCGGTGCCTTTTCCTTCGAGCTTTCGCTCGATGATCCCCTCAATAATCTCCTCATCATTTTCTGAAAAATTCTGAAATTTTTAGTAACTTCAAAATAAAAGTAAACCAAATTCAATAATAGTGATAGCAACTACTCCTACAAGTGCCTAGGGCCTATATCATGCATCAAAACTACCTTTGACCATATAAATTTGGCATGCAAGCTCAAGAACAGGGTCACCTAAGAAGCAAAAATTTGCAAAGAATAAAGCACTAGAACAAAAACTAATTGAACCAATGGAGGAGTCACATACCAAGGAACACTCTCCCCAAGCAGTTTTGAGAGAGGTGCTTTGAGCAAGGAGATCAAAAATCACAGCAAAAATGGCTGGAACTCGTGCTTAAGTTGGTTTTTTGGGTTTGTCTGAGACAGAGGAAGAAGATGGGTGCTGGGATAAGTGGAGGAGGTCCACCATGGGCCCATGAGGCAGGGGGCGCGCCCTAGAGGGGGGGCGCCCACCACCCTCGTGGCTAGGTGGCAGCTCCTCCCGCGGTAATTTTTGCATAGGAAATCCTCAAATATTCCCAAAAAATCATATTAAATTGGCATGGCATTCTGAGGACTTTTATTTTCGGGATATTTTTATATTGCACAGATAAGTCAAGCAACAGGCAGAAAAATACTATTTTTACTTTATTTCTACTAATTAACAGAAAATATAGAGGGTACAGAAGGTTGTGCTTCTAGTTTCATCCATCTCATGCTCATCAAAAAGAATCCACTAACAAGGTTGATCAAGTATTGTTAACAAACTCATTCCGATAATCATGAAACCGGAGAAATTTCGAATAACACTAAGTTACCTCAATGGGGATATGCACATCCCCAATAATAAGTATATCATATTTCTTTTTGACAGTAGGAAGAGGAAATTCAAAACCTCCAATTATAATCGATGGAATTTTTCCAATGGAGTTGATACTATGAACTTGAGGTTGTTTCCTTGGAAAGTGTACCGTATGCTCATTACCATTAACATGAAAAGTGACATTGCCTTTGTTGCAATCAATAACAGCCCCTGCAGTATTAAAAAAAGGTCTTCCAAGAATAATAGACATACTATCATCCTCGGGAATATCAAGAATAACAAAGTCCGTTAAAATAGTAACGTTTGCAACCACAACAGGCACATCCTCACAGATACCGACAGGTATAGCAGTTGATTTATCAGCCATTTGCAAAGATATTTCAGTAGGTGTCACTTATTCAAGTCAAGTCTACGATATAAAGAGAGAGGCATAACACTAACACCGGCTCCAAGATCACATAAAGCAGTTTTAATATAATTTCTTTTAATGGAGCAAGGTATAGTAGGTACTCCGGGATCTCCAAGTTTCTTTGGTATTCCACCCTTAAAAGTATAATTAGCAAGCATGGTGGAAATCTCAGCTTCCGGTATCTTTCTTTTATTAGTAATGATATCCTTCATATATTTAGCATAAGGATTTGTTTTGAGCACATCAGTTAATCGCATACGCAAAAAGATAGGCCTAATCATTTCAGCAAAGCGCTCAAAATCCTCATCATCCTTTTTCTTGGATGGTTTTGGAGGAAAAGGCATGGGTTTCTGAACCCAAGGTTCCCTTTCTTTACCATGTTTCCTAGCAACAAAGTCTCTTTTATCATAACGTTGATTCTTTGATTGTGGGTTATCAAGATCAACAGCAGGTTCAATTTCTACATCATTATCATTACTAGGTTGAGCATCATCATGAACATCATCATTAATATTTTCATTAGGTTCATGTTCATTACCAGATTGTGTTTCAGCATCAGACATAGAGATATCATTTGGATTATCAGGTGGTTCAGCAATAGGTTCACTAGAAGTTTGCACAGTTCTATCATTTTTCTTCTTCTTCTTTTTAGAAGAACTAGGAACATCAATATTATTTCTTTGAGAATCTTGCTCGATTCTCTTAGGGTGGCCTTCAGGATACAAAGGTTCCTGAGTCATTCTACCAATTCTAGTAGCCACTCTAACACCATAATCATTTTTCTTACTATTCATTTCATCAAGCACTTCTTTTTGAGCCTTAAGTACTTGTTCTACATGAGTGGTAACATAGAAGCATGTTTGCCAACAAGTTTAAGTTCACCTTTAATATTAGCCATATAATCACCCAAGCGTCTAATCATATAAGCATTTTATTTTAATTGTCTACCAAAAAAAAGCATTGAAGTCGTCTTGCTTAAACATAAAATTATCAAACTCATCCAAGCATTGGCTAGCAATTTTAGGAGGGACTTCAGCTTTATCATACCTATAGAGAGAATTTACCTTTACTACCTGTGTCGGGATATCGAGATCAGGAGGTTCTTCAATAAATAAAGAATTGGGATCATATGTTTCTTCAATAGGAGGTATATTAAGACCATGTATTTCTTCAATAGGAGGTAAATTCTTGACATCTTCAGCTTTAATACCTTTTTCTTTCATAGATTTCTTTGCCTCTTGCATATCTTCTGGACTGAGGAATAGAACACCTCTCTTCTTCGGAGTTGGTTTAAGAATAGGCTCAGTAATTGGAGCAGGAGTTGGCTCAGGAGGTGCCCAATTATTTTCATTTTTCAACATATTATTCAATAAAATTTCAGCTTCATCCGGTGTTCTTTCCTTGAAAAGAGAACCAGCACAACTATCCAGGTAATCTCTGGAAGCATCGGTTAGTCCATTATAAAAGATATCAAGTATTTCAGGTTTCTTAAGAGGATGATCAGGCAAAGCATTAAGTAACTTGAGAAGCCTCCCCCAAGCTTGTGGGAGACTCTCTTCTTTAATCTGCACGAAGTTGTATATTTCCCTCAAAGCAGCTTGTTTCTTATGAGCAGGGAAATATTTAGCAGAGAAGTAATAAATCATATCCTGGGGACTACGCACACAACCAGGATCAAGAGAATTAAACCATATCTTAGCATCACCCTTTAATGAGAACGGAAATATTTTGAGTATATAAAAGTAACGCGATCTCTCATCATTAGTGAACAGGGCAGCTATATCATTTAACTTAGTAAGATGTGCCACAACAGTTTCAGATTCATAGCCATAAAACGGATCAGATTCCACCAAAGTAATTATATCAGGATCAACAGAGAATTCATAATCCTTATCAGGAACACAATAGGTGAAGTAGCAAAAGCAGGGTCGGGTTTCATTTTATCTCTAAGTGATTCTTTGTTCCATTTAACTAATAACCTCTTAAGCTCATATCTATCTCTGCAAGCTAAAATAGCGGCAGAAGATTCCATATCAAAAAGATAACCCTCAGGGAATAACAGGCATATTTTCATCATCACTATCATCATCGTATTCAGATTCAATAATTTCTTTTTCTCTAGCCCTAGCAATTTGTTCATCAAGAAATTCACCAAGGGGCACAGTAGTATCAGGCATAGAAGCAGTTTCATCATAAGTATCATGCATAGCAGAAGTGGCATCATCAATAACATGCGACATATCAGAACGAATAGCTGAAGCAGGTGTAGGTGTTGCAAACTTACTCATAACAGAAGGTGAATCAAGTGCAGAGCTAGATGGCAGTTCCTTACCTCCCCTCGTAGTTGAGGGATAGATCTTGGTTTTTGGATCTCTCAAGTTCTTCATAGTGATAAGCAGATATAAATCCCAAGTGACTCAAAGAATAGAGCTATGCTCCCCGGCAACGGCACCAGAAATTTGTCTTGATAACCCACAAGTATAGGGGATCGCAACAGCTTTCGAGGGTAGAGTATTCAACCCAAATTTATTGATTCGACACAAGGGGAGCCAAAGAATATTCTCAAGTATTAGCAGCTGAGTTGTCAATTCAACCACACCTGGAAACTTAGTATCTGCAGCAAAGTGTTTAGTAGCACAGTAATATGATAGTGGTGGTAGCGGCAACAAAAGTAAAGACAGCAAAAGTAATGTTTTTGGTATTTTGTAGTGATTGTAACAGTAGCAGCGGGAAAGTAAATAAGCGTAAACCAGTATATGGAAAACTCGTAGGCACCGGATCAGTGATGGATAATTATGCCGAATGCGGTTCATCATGTAACAGTCATAACATAGGGTGCCACAGAACTAGCTCCAATTCATCAATGTAATGTAGGCATGTATTCCGTATATAGTCATACGTGCTTATGGAAAAGAACTTGCATGACATCTTTTGTCCTACCCTCCCATGGCAGCGGGTCCTATTGGAAACTAAGGGATATTAAGGCCTCCTTTTAATAGAGAACCGAAACAAAGCATTAGCACATAGTGAATACATGAACTCCTCAAACTATGGTCATCACCGGGAGTGGTCCCGATTATTGTCACTTCGGGGTTGCCGGATCATAACACATAATAGGTCACTATAGACTTGCAAGATAGGATCAAGAACACACATATATTCATGAAAACATAATAGGTTCAGATCTGAAATCATGGCACTCGGGCCCTAGTGACAAGCATTAAGCATAGCAAAGTCATAGCAACATCAATCTTAGAACATAGTGGATACTAGGGATCAAACCCTAACAAAACTAACTCGGTTACATGATAAATCTCATCCAACCCATCACCGTCCAGCAAGCCTACGATGGAATTACTCATGCACAGCGGTGAGCATCATGAAATTGGTGATGGAGGATGGTTGATGATGATGACGACGACGAATCCCCCTCTCCGGAGCCCCGAACGGGCTCCAGATCAGCCCTCCCGAGAGGTTTTAGGGCTTGGCGGCGGCTCCGTATCGTAAAACGTGATGATTTCTTCTCTCTAGTTTTTTCTTCGAAAGCAAATATATAGAGTTGGAGTTGGGGTCGGAGGGCATCCAGGGGGCCCATGAGGTAGGGGGCGCACCCTAGGGGGGCGCCCCCCACCCTCGTGGAGAGGGTGTGGGCCCCCTGCTCTTCATCTTTGGCGAGGATTTTTTATTATTTTTTCTAAGATGTTCCGTGGAGTTTCAGGTCATTCCGAGAATATTTGTTTTCTGCACATAAAACAACACCATGGCAATTCTGCTGAAAACAGCGTCAGTCCGGGTTAGTTCCATTCAAATCATACAAGTTAGAGTCCAAAACAAGGGCAAAAGTGTTTGGAAAAGTAGATACGACGGAGACGTATCAAGGAGCAAGTGGTTCAGCAGCTCAAGAGGTTGGTCTTGGTGTCATTTCGGTGGTCTTTGGTATGGATCGAGGACCAGCTTGACAAGGTTGACTTCCCGACCAAGGTTGACCTCAAGAGGCTTCTTGAGTTCAGTATGTGTGGAATACTAGGCAGTCCTTCCCGACCAAGGGTAAAGGTGATGATGACAAGGCTGACGGTGGTGACGGACAAGTTTCTGGGTCGTGTGGGAAGGTGATGAACCACGATAAATGTGGGGATCGGCCTTCCTCCACCGGCCGAACAAGTGAGTCGTTTGAGACACCGTGAGTAAGGGGACATCACCTTCTTCAACGCGCATGTCAGGGCTTCGATTCAGATCCTTTGAGGCGGCCTTGACGCCATGCCGCCTCTAGGGGGGCCGACTCGAGATAGGTTATCCGACGGAGCAGGAACTACCACTGCTTTCCCATGTGCGCGTGCTCATGACTGCAAGGGGTGACGGACAAGTTTCTCCTTCATCTGTGACTAGAGGATGGAGCCCAATACGGGCAGCCTTAGCTCTCTCACCTTCTTCAACATCGACTGCTTTATCACCGACACCATGTGAGGGGGCCACGGCTACGCCTCCGGTGTCACCGGTGGTGACGACCACTATGGAGCATGCAACAGCTCCGCCACTAGTGCTAGCTGGGGAGCCTCTCATTCGGATTTATGAGTCCGACCAACGCGACCCCATCTTGGCGACAGGAGTGCCCAAGGCACCGATCGAGATGCCTTCAAGTGGATGGTCGACGATCAGGCATTCTGTGGAGGAGGTGGTGACCTTTGGAGGGATCCCAAACCCAATGTCCGGCAATAGACGGATAAGTCTGTGTATTTAGGCTCAACCAGGTGTTGACGACCTGCAGCTGGGGCGTGCCATGCGGGCGGCCACATTACAAGACATCAAGTCTACTACAGGTATGTTAGTCAATACTAGTTTTTCAGTTCTGCATTTCACCAAAAATGATATAGTTAATAGGGCTGATATTCTTAGGGTCTCTTTCAAGGCGAACAGTCGTGAAGTTGCCACTTTGATTAATGAGTTACTTGATCTAGAGGCAGATAGAGCTATGGATATGCTTAAAAATATTGTGACGGTTAAACCTATTGGAGAGAGTGAGATAAATGTGTTGGGTGTTCGCGATATGGAATACATGTGCGAAGATCTGGTACCCAGTAGTATTTTGGATACAGATACCTTGTAGGTAGAGGAGCATGCAGCTCCTCTACAACCAGCCAAGGGTTTAGGTAATCATCTCATTCATGCGGACTATGAGGTCGCGCTGGATAAGCCCAAATGCACACGGAATAGGAAGGTATACGGCCTTTCTGCTATGTGTCAGTGTGCTAGAATTAAATTCAAACAAAAATTTCATGATGATTCATGAAAGGAATATTTGGGAATAGCATAGGTCTTGCGGACTTGGCTAATCCTAGGTTTTTGGCGGAGGCTTCGAAGGATTATAAGCTTGATTTTATTGTGTTGCTTGAGACAGGGCATGATAACTTCACTTCATAGTTTCATAGGACTATTTCTGGTGATTTGGATTTTGATTGGCATTGTTTACCACCCTGAGGAATGTCTAGCGCGAGTTTGCTCGGGGTCAACTGTGAATCTCTTGCGGTCATAAACGTGTTTATAGGTTATTATGCCATCAAATTTCATGTGTGGTCAAAAGTGGACTGCTTCAGGTGGGCACTGGTTACTGTGTATGGGGCGGCACAACCAGAGTTTAAATCTGATTTCCTAGTGGACCTGGTTAGGTTTGCGAGGGAGGAGGGAGATTACCCATATTAGTCAGGGAGACTTCAACACTATTAGAGGGAGAGAAGAAAAGAATAACCATAACTTTGATGGGAGATGGTCATTCATGTTTAAAACTATCATCGAGAGTCTTGACCTAAGAGAGATGGACCTTACGGGCAGGCAATACACTTGGGCAAATAATTTAGAGAATCCAACGTATGAGAAGTTCGACAATGTGCTAACCAATATAGACCATGTGCTAACCAATACAGAATTGGAGCAAAAGTCCCCCTTGGTAACAGTGCGTGCGTTACAAAGAGGAATTTCTGATCACACACACTACTTGTTGATTCCGAGAAGGCAGTTCACTGTGGCAAAAAAGATATCTTCTCTTTTGAAACTTCGTGGTTCAAGAGAGAGGACTTCCTACATTTGATAGCCAAGAAATGGGGCTCCGAGCAGAGGGGAGATTCAAATGTTGACAGATGGCAATTTAAGATCAGCCATCTCCGACAGTTCTTGAGGGGTTGGGCTAAGCACGATAGTGGTATATATAAGCAGCAAAAATAGAGGTTTCTGAATATCATTAATGATCTCAATTTAAAAGCTGAGACTAACACTAGTAGAAAACAGGGCTTTGGTCCAGGCCGAGGTAGCCCATTAGTCCCGGTTCAGTCTAGAACCGGGACCCATGGGGCCATCTGTCCCGGTTCGTGAGGCCAGGGGCCTGCCAGGCCTCATGGGGGCATGGGTCCCGGTTCGTCATGCCCCTTTGGTCCCGGTTGGTGGGACGAACCGGGACCAATGGACCTCGCTCCTGGCCCACCACCATTGGTCCCGGTTGGTGGCTTGAACCAGGACCACGGGCTTCCCTTTAGTCCCGGTTCATGCCACGAACCGGGACCAATGAGGTGCCTATATATACCCCTCGCCCGCGAGCAGAGCACCCCAGTGCTCTGTTTTTCTCTGGCCGGCGAGGGGAGGGCTTTGTGGTGCTCTAGCTCACCTCCTATGCACATGAGGTGTTCAATGAAATGCCCGAGTCACACTAGTTAAGCTTTCTCCTCTCGAAGCTCGACGTCAAAGCTCCATTTTCCTCAAGATTTGTCTAGGTTTAGCGGCCCGTTACGTCCCACTCCCGTCTTCACCGCCGCCGATCGCCCGCACCGATCTCGTCACCGGCACCACCGTGTGAGCCTCTTATTCTTATCTTCTTTCTGAAAGAAAAAATTCTTACTTTAGCTAGATAGATACTTGTCTAATTTTCTTACTTTTATTATTGCTTGTTATTATATAGTGCAATGGTTTTGGTATCCGCCCCCGTCGGCCCTCCTCCTGGCTATGATTCGGATGTGGTATATATTATATTTTTATAACTATTTGGTTCATTTATTGTTTATGACAATTATGCCGATCAACGTGACATAGATTTTATTTATCTAGGAGGTAGTTTAACCGGAAATTCCAACCGACCCAATTGTCGAGAGGTTAAATTTAGTTGAAGAAGAAAACAATTACTTGAAGGAAAAAATAAAAAAAATGAGGAGGAGGAGATGATATTGGAGTTGCATGTTGCGGATGTCGTCGATGATCACAAGATCAAGATGGACGCAATGTGGTTGAAGATGAGAAAGATTAGAAAATATGCCATTCATATCGAGGCTTGGTATCATTATGCCGTTGGATCAATTGTTACCTTGGTTGCGATTATGATCGCATTTGTTTTCGCATTGAAATGTTTTACATAGTTTCAATGTATGGTTTAATTAATTAGATGCTCTTGAGAGCTATATGTTGTTAGATGAGAACTATGTATGTACTTTGGTTTTAATGTGATGATGAACTTCCATTAATTTGGTCACTTAATTATCTATTCATGATGTTCTGTAATGGTTTTTGACACACTTAATTATATATAATGCACGTAGATGAACCGGCAATGGATGTATGGTGGCAGACACACCTCCGAGTACATTAAGGGCGTGCATGATTTTCTCGAAGTGGCTGAGGCAAACAAGCAGAATGGTTTTATGTGTTGTCCATGCCCTAAATGTGGGAATACGAAGTCTTACTCTGACCAGAAAATCCTTCACACCCACCTGCTTTACAATGGTTTCATGCCACACTATAATGTTTGGACGAGGCATGGAGAAATAGGGGTTATTATGGAAGACGGTGAAGAAGAAGAGGACGATGACAACTATGTGCCCCCTGAATACCGTGATGCTGCAACGGGGGAAGCTGCTGAAGATCAAGAGGAACCAGACGATGTGCCCAATGCTGCTGCAACGGGGGAAGCTGCTGAAGATCATGAGGAACCAGACGATGTGCCCGATGATGATGATCTCCGCCGGGTCATTGTCGATGCAAGGACGCAATGCGAAAGTCAAAAGGAGAAGCTGAAGTTCGATCGCGTGTTAGAGGATCACAAAAAAGGGTTGTACCCCAATTGAGAAGATGGCAACACAAAGCTCGGTACCGTACTGGAATTGTTGAAGTGGAAGGCAGAGAATGTTGTGCCTGACAAAGGATTTGAGAAGCTACTGAAAATATTGAAGAAGAAGCTTCCAAAGGATAACCAATTGCCCGATAGTACATACACAGCAAAGAAGGTCGTATGCCCTCTAGGATTGGAGGTGCGGAAGATACATGAATGCCCTAATGGCTGCATCCTCTACCGCGGTGCGTACAAGGATCTGAATGCATGCCCGTTATGCGGTGCATTGCGGTATAAGATCAGACAAGATGACCCTGATGATGTTGACGGCGAGCCCCCCAGGAAGAGGGTTCCTGCGAAGGTGATGTGGTATGCTCCTATAATACCACGGTTGAAATGTCTGTTCAGAAACGAAGAGCATGCCAAGTTGATGCGATGGCACAGTGAGGACCGTAAGAAAGACGGGAAGTTGAGAGCACCAGCTGACGGGTCGAAGTGGAGAAAAATCGAGAGAAAGTACTAGCATGAGTTTGCAAGTGACCCAAAGAATGTATGGTTTGGTTTAATCGTAGATGGCATTAATCCTTTCGGGGAGCAGAGCAGCAATCACAGCACCTGGCCCGTGACTCTATGTATGTATAACCTTCCTCCTTGGATGTGCATGAAGCGGAAGTTCATTATGATGCCGATTCTCATCCAAGGCCCTAAGCAACCCGGCAACGACATTGATGTGTTCCTAAGGCCATTAGTTGAAGAACTTTTACAGTTGTGGAATGGAAACGGTGTACGTACGTGGGATGAGCACAAACAGGAGGAATTTAACCTGCACGCGTTGTTGTTTGTAACCATCAACGATTGGCCCGCTCTTAGTAACCTTTCAGGACAGACAAACAAGGGATACCACACATGCACACACTGTTTAGAAGAAACTGAAAGTATATACCTGGACAAATGCAGGAAGAATGTGTACCTGGGCCATCGTCGATTTCTTCCGACCAACCATCAATGTCGAAAGAAAGGCAAGCATTTCAAAGGCAAGGCAGATCACCGAAAGAAGCCCGCCATGCGTACCGGTGATCACGTACTTGCTATGGTCAATGATTTACACGTAATCTTTGGAAAGGGTCCCGGCGGACTAGCTGTTCTGAATGACGCTGAGGGACACGCACCCATGTGGAAGAAGAAATCTATATTTTGGGACCTACCCTACTGGAAAGACCTAGAGGTCCGCTCTTCAATCGACGTGATGCACGTGACGAAGAACCTTTGCGTGAACCTGCTAGGCTTCTTGGGCGTGTATGGGAAGACAAAAGATACACCTGAGGCACGGGAGGACCTGCAACGTTTGCACGAAAAAGACGGCATGCCTCCGAAGCAGTATAAAGGTCCTGCCAGCTACGCTCTTACGAAAGAAGAGAAAGAAATCTTCTTTGAATGCCTGCTCAGTATGAAGGTCACGACTGGCTTCTCGTCGAATATAAAGGGAATAATAAATATGCCAGAGAAAAAGTTCCAGAACCTAAAGTCTCATGACTGCCACGTGATTATGACGCAATTGCTTCCGGTTGCATTGAGGGGCTTCTACCGGAAAACGTCCGATTAGCCATTGTGAAGCTATGTGCATTCCTCAATGCAATCTCTCAGAAGGTGATCGATCCAGAAATCGTACCAAGGCTAAGGAGTGATGTGGCGCAATGTCTTGTCAGTTTCGAGCTGGTGTTCCCACCATCCTTCTTCAATATCATGACGCACATCCTAGTTCATCTAGTCGACAAGATTGTCATTCTGGGGCCCGTATTTCTACACAATATGTTCCCCTTTGAGAGGTTCATGGGAGTCCTAAAGAAATATGTCTGTAACCGCGCTAGGCCAGAAGGAAGCATCTCCATGGGCCATCAAACAGAGGATGTCATTGGGTTTTGTGTTGACTTCATTCCTGGCCTAAGAAGATAGGTCTCCCTAAATCGTGGTATGAGGGGAGACTGGCTGGAAAAGGCACACTGGGAGGGGCCTCAATAATATGCAGGGACGGATATTCTTGGTCTCAAGCACACTACACAGTTCTACAGAACTCTACCTTGGTGACCCCGTATGTCGATGAACACAAGAACAGTCTGCGCTCCAAACACCCGGAGCAGTGCGACGACTGGATTACATGTGAACACATCAGGACTTTCAGCAGTTGGTTGGAAACACGTCTCAGAGGTGACAACACTGTTTGTGATGAGCTGTACTTGTTGTCCAGGGGACCATCTTGACTGTATTGACTTACAAAGGATACGAGATAAATGGGAATACATTTTACACGATCGCCCAAGATCAAAAGAGCACCAACCAAAACAGCGGTGTCCGCTTTGATGCAGCAACCGAGAGGGGAAAGGACACATATTATGGTTACATAGTGGACATATGGGAACTTGACTACGGACATGATTTTAAGGTCCCTTTGTTTAAGTGCAAATGGGTCAATCTGTTAGGAAGCGGGGTACAGGTAGACCCACAATACGGAATGACAACAGTGGATCTCAACAATCTTGCGTATGCAGAAGAACCGTTCGTCCTAGCCAATGATGTGGCACAGGTTATCTATGTGAAGGACATGTCTACCAAACCGAGAAAAAGAAAAGATAAGGAAGCGAATACATCATACGATGAGCCAAAGCGCCACATAGTTCTTTCAGGAAAAAGGGACATCGTGGGAGTGAAGGGCAAGTCATACATGTCTGAAGATTATAAAAAGTTTCACGAAATTCCTCCCTTCAAAGTCAAGGCTGACCCAAGCATCCTAATAAACGATGAAAATTATCCATGGTTACGGCGCAATAAGCAAATAACACAAGCGAAGAAAAAGTGAAGACTTTCTCCCGCAACTATTATGATGATACCATGCCAACTTTGTAATAGACGAGTATGATACCATTGTCCGTTTTGTACATGCACATGCTTTGTGGGTGAAATTATGATATCATGCCAACTCTCAACTTTTTCAGAGTTCATTTGGAATGCTTTAATGTCTTATGGTTCGGCCCTCGTAATACCATTACTCAAATTTTAACTATTCAAATTTGAAAACTAAAGGTACTAACAGAAAGTTTATAATTTTTTTCTAAAACTAATGGCACTAACAGAAAGTTTATAATTTTTCTGACCTAAAAGCAAAAAGAATTAAAAAATAAAGCAAAAAATAAAAGAAATAAACAAAAAACAAAAAAAACTGAAGAAAAAAAACTATTTTTATAGTAAAGTTAATCACAAACTTGTGATTCACACAAATTTCAAACAATTCAAATTTTAACTATTCAAATTTGAAAACTAATGGCACTAACAGAAAGTTTATAATTTTTTCTAAAACTAATGGCACTAACAGAAAGTTTATAATTTTTCTGACCTAAAAGCAAAAAGAATTAAAAAATAAAGCAAAAAACAAAAGAAAATAAATAATGCAAAAAACAAAACAAAAAACTGGAAAAAAACTATTTTTATAGTAAAGTTAATCACAAACTTGTGATACACACAAATTTCAAAGAATTCAAATTTTAACTATTCAAATTTGAAAAATAATGGCACTAACAGAAAGTTTATAATTTTTCTAAAACTAATGGCACTAACAGAAAGTTTATAATTTTGCTGACCTAAAAGCAAAAAGAATTTAAAAAGCAAAAAAACAAAAGAAAATAAATAATGCAAAAAACAAAACAAAAAATGGAAAAAAACTATTTTTATAGTAAAGTTAATCACAAACTTGTGATTCACACAAATTTCAAAGATATCAACTTTTAACTATTCAAATTTGAAAACTAATGGCACTAACAGAAAGTTTATAATTTTTCTAAAACTAATGGCACCAACAAAAAGTTTATAATTTTGCTGACCTAAAAGAAAAAAGAATTAAAAAAGCAAAAAACAAAGAAAATAAATAATGCAAAAAACAAAACAAACAATGGAAAAAAAACTATTTGTATAGTAAAGTTAATCACAAACTTGTGATTCACACAAATTTCAAAGAATTCAACTTTTGACTATTCCAATTTGAAAACTAATGGCACTAACAGAAAGTTTACAATTTTTCTGACCTAAAAGCAAAAATAATTAAAAAATAAAGCAAGAAACAAAATAAAATAAATAATGCAAAAAAACAAAAAACTGGAAAAAAAATTAAAAAAAACTGCCACCTATTGGGCCACCACGGCCTGAATACGACTAGAAACCCAACCTGGGCCAGGATTCAGACCCGCAGAAGGCCCAATAGGCCCACCGACAGCATAGTGTGAGATTAGGCCCGTAAGCCCGCATTTGAGAGGAGCTCGAGAGGGCAGCCGCAGTGGGGCTTATAAACCACTCCGAGCCCCTCTCAACTAGCAAGGTGGGACTAAACTTTTGGCCGCGGGCAGCGCAAGGCCTTTGGTCCCGGTTGGTACCACCAATCGGGACTAAAGGGGGCATTGGTCCCGGTTCGTGGCACCAACCGGGACCAATGCTCCTCGCCCGTGGCCCATGACCATTAGTCCTAGTTTGTGCCACAAACCGGGACTAAAGGGTTGGTCCTCGTTGCGGGCAGAGTTTAGTCCCACCTCGCCAAGCGAAGGGGGATCACACCGGTTTATAAGCCCTTCCCTCTCTGCCTTGTTGAGCTCCTCTCAAAGTGAAAATAGATGCCCTTAAAGAGAAAAGTTTAACCTAAATTCAGAATGAGTTTCTCTGAAATTCATAGAAATTTACTATGAATTTAGGTTGAATTTTCTCTATAAGCGCATCTATTCTTATTTTTTTAGTAAGTTAATCACAAACTTGTGATTCACACAAATTTCAAAGAATTCAAATTTTAACTAATCAAATTTGAAAACTAATGGCACTAACAGAAAGTTTATAATTTTTCTAAAACTAATGGCACTAACAGAAAGTTTATAATTTTGCTAACCTAAAAGCAAAATGAATTAAAAATTAAAGAAAAAACAAAAGAAAATAAATAATGCAAAAAACAAAACAAAAAACAGGAAAAAAACATTTTTTATAGTAAAGTTAATCACAAACTTGTGATTCACACAAATTTCAAACAATTCAAATTTTAACTATTCAAATTTGAAAACTAATGGCACTAACAGAAAGTTTATAATTTTGCTGACCTAAAAGAAAAACGAATTAAAAAATAAAGCAAAAAACAAAATAAAATAAATAATGCAGAAAACAAAACAAAAAACTAGAAAAAAACTATTTTTCTAGTAAAGTTAATCATAAACTTGTGATTCACATAAATTTCAAAGAATTCAAATTTTAACTATTCAAATTTGAAAACTAATGGCACTAACAAAAAGTTTATAATTTTTCTAAAACTAAAAGAAAAAACAATAAAAAAATAAAGCAAGAATCAAAATAAAATAAATAATTCAAAAAACAAAACAAATACCGGAAAAAATAAAAATGCCACCTATTGGGCCACACGGCTTGCATACGACTAGAAACTCATGTGTACATGGGCTAGGATGCAGGCCCGCAGGCCCAATAGGCCCAACAAGGCAGTGACAAGGGTACTGCCTGCATATTAGAGAGGAGCTCAGCACCTGAGCCGCAATGCAGCTTATAAACAGGTGCTGAGCTCTCTTAGCTAGCGAGGTGGGACTAAACTTCCCACCGCACCGTGCCAGCGCAAGGCCATTGCACCCGGTTGGTGCCACGAACCGAGACCAATGCACCCCTTTAGTCCCGGTTGGTGGCACCAACCGGAACTAAAGGGGGGCATTGGTCCCGGTTCATGCCACGAACTGGGACCAAAGCCTTTTCTATATAAGCAACACTTGGGAAATTTTCAGATTTCCCTCGCCAGTTGCCCCCGACGACACCGATCGACCTCCTCGACGACGCCAGGCAGCCCGTGCTCGCCGTCGCCGCCCGCTCCTCGTCACCGTCGCCCTGCGCCCCTCGTCGCCGTCGCCCTGCCCCTGCCCCGTCCCGCCCCGCGCACCTGCGCCCTCGCCACCCCCGCCGTCGCCTCGAGCTCCCCTGCTCGCGCGCGGCGCCCGCCCCGAGCCCTTGCCCCGTACATGCTCGCCGTCTCCGCGGCCGCTCCTCGTTGCCGTCGCCCTGCCCCTGCCCCACCCCCCCCCCCGCACCGGCGCCCTCGCCTGCCCCCGCTGTGAGCCGCCGCCCCGGCTCTGTATTTTTATTTTTATTAGTTTAATTTCTTTGTTCATATATATATATATATATATATAATGTATATGCGTATGTACACTAGTGCAGAACCGGGCAATAGCACCGGTTCGTAAGGCCCTTTAGTGCCGGTTCGGTAACCGGCACTAAATTGTGGGCACTAAAGCCCCCCCCCCTTTAGGACCGGTTCAGCATGAACCGGTGCTAAAGGGCAACCACGTGGCCCGAGCCAGCTCCGTGGGCACGTAGGACATTAGTACCAGTTGGTAACACCAACCGGTACTAAATGTTTGGGTGTGTTTTGGTTTTATTTTTTATTTTTACTTTAATTTTGTGTTTTCAATTTAATTTAGTGATTGTTTTACATTATAATGAGTTGTTAAATCATTAGGTGAATGTACCACAGATTAGTTTGACTGGATGCGTGGATCCTAGCTAAGTCATCAAGTATATGTCATATCCATATTATATATACTTGATCACCTAATTAAGTGATCGAGGTAATATGGATATGGCATATACTTGATCACTTAGCTAGAATCCATCCAGTTGAAACTAATATGCAGTTTCTTTCATAAATGATATAATAACTCATCATCATCATATTAATATAAAAACTCTTGCATCATATATATCATCACCAACAACAGTTTTCATAGCAAAGATATCATCGAGTTCAACATGGTAATAATATTATAAGCGTTCATAACACCACAAAAGCAAATCACTCTTTGAGATTAAGTTCAGGACGAAGAACACAGACATGAGAGGACAAGTACTAAGAGCATGAACTAGCTAATTAATCACTCCTGCTGCTCTCTCTCAGGTAAAATAGCATAGAACATGTATAGATTTGTTGATTCATCATATTGGAGCATGCAGATGAACCTGTCTCCGAATCGTGGGTTGCGCTTCTTATTGCTGCCCCCTAGTACTTCTCTGTGATCGTTCACAATTTTGCTCCAGTCTTTTACTATTAAGCATTCCTCACTATTAGAAATCTTGAATGCAGTAAAGTGCATTGTAGGATATCTTGGCCGTAAGCTAACAATATTCATGGTACCTTTAGTCTCGATCCAATCAGGCACAACATTCATCGGGAGTCCCTGTTGAACAACATCGTATAGTAACATACTTAGCAATGAAGTTTAGCTTAAAAAATAATGTATGCAAAAGATGCACTGAGGAAAAATAGTAGAAATCTTACCATCTTTCCTAAATATATGTGACCATAGTTCAGTACGAACACTATTGGTCACATGTTTTGAGTACTAACATTTCTAAGTGCAGGAAAGAAATTTGTCTTGACAGCATCAAGATCCTCAAGCCAAAGGATAGGCAAGGGGGGAAGGGAGATCAAACCCAGTTAGGCGTACAACTAGGAACCAAAAGAGATGGAGGGGATATGGAGGTAGATGGAGTTGAAGGAGAAGCTGCTAAGAAAGCAAAGAGGATAGGAGAGGACACCTTACCAGTGAAGTGGGGCTGACGTATCAGCCCTGCGAGAAGCAATGAAGCTAGTAGCTTGGAACTGCCGGGGGCTTGGGAACCCGCCGGCAGTTCGTGCCCTCCTGGAGCTCCGAGGGGCAGAAGAGCTTGACATTCTCTTTCTTTCTAAAATAAAGCTGACAGAGAGAGAATTGGAGAGTCTGAGATGGAAAATGGGAATGCCAAACATGGTGGTGAAAGATGCGGTGGGTCGGAGCGGCGGGCTCGCGTTGTTCTGGCGCAGGGGAGTGAACGTGAACTTGAGGTTGAAGGACAAGTACTTCATTGATGCAGAGGTATGGGAGGAAAATGGGGTGAAGTGGAGGTTGACGGGACTGTATGGGGAGTCGAAATGGGGGGAGAAGGAGAACACATGGAAAGCCTTACGAAATCTACATGCACAAGCAGATCTGCCATGGATTGTCCTAGGAGACTTTAATGAGATCTGGTTCGCAAATGAGAAGGAGGGAGGACCGGCCCGGGCCCAGCCTTGTATGGATGCTTTTCGGAACACCTTGGAGGGTTGTGGTCTCGAGGATTTGGGCTTTTTTGGGGACCCGTTCACATGGAGGAACAATTGGCACTCACTAGAGGGGTATACTAGGGAGCGGCTGGATCGAGCAGTAGCAAATGCGGGCTGGCGTGGTCTCTTTCCTTTACACAAAATTATAAATGGGGACCCAAGACACTCTGATCATCGGCCTATAATCGCAGAGCTGAATGGTATGTCTGATTGGTATAAACATATGGCAGGCCCAAATGTATTCCGGTTCGAAGCCCACTAGTTGCAAGAGGAAGAATGTGGGAAGGTTGTAGAGGAGGCATGGAATAGTGCTTTTCAGGAGGGAGGATGAACAGTAATGGAAGGGTTAAGGCGGGTGGGGACCGAGCTGTCTAGATGGGATAGGGAGGTGCTGGGGAGTTGAAGGGCCGTATAAGGAATGCTAGGAGGGATCTGGAGAGGTGTCGGAGGAGTCCTTTGAGCCAGAACCATGTAAATCGAGAGCATTTGCTGCGATACAAGTTGAGTAGACTAGAAGATCAATATAACCTGTATTGGAGACAGCGTGCACATGCTAATTGGTTGACGAAGGGAGACCGTAACACAAAGTTCTTTCAAGCCTATGCATCGGAGAGGAGAAGGAAAAACATAATTACAAGGTTGCGGAAGGAGGATGGGAGTGTAGTGGAGGGAGAGGAGGCGTTAGGGAATTATATCGCTAACCACTACAAAAGTTTGTTCACATCCTCTGCAGGTATTCTCACAAATGATCTCTTATCAAGGGTTCCCACCGTGGTCACCCCTGAGATGAATGCCCGGCTCATCAGGCCTTATTCAGGAGAGGAGGTAAAAAAAAGCTCTTGAGTCAATTGGAGACCTGAAAGCACCAGGACCGGACAGTATGCCTGCTGTGTTTTATAAGAAGTTCTGGGAGCTAGTGGGAATGAAGGTGCAAGAAGAGGTGTTGGGGGTGCTTAATGGTAATCCTATGCCCAAGTCCTGGAATGAAACCACCATCGTCTTAATACCAAAGAAGAATAATCTTGAGAGGATAACGGAGTTCAGACCGATCAGCCTTTGCAACGTTCTGTACAAGATGATCTCCAAGGTCTTAGCAAATAGACTGAAGGAAATGCTCCCGGAGATTATCTCACCGACCCAATCAGCCTTTGTACCGGGAAGGTTGATTACTGATAATGTGTTGTTGGCTTATGAGATCAACCACTTGATGCATAAGAGGAAGGGGGGCCGTGATGGTTTTGTGGCAGTCAAGCTTGACATGAGAAAAGTATATGACCGTGTTGAGTGGGAATTCTTGGAGTGCATGATGCGCAAGATGGGGTTTGGAGAGGTGTGGATTGGCACTATTATGAAGTGCGTTAGATTGGTAAAATATAGAGTGAAAGTGAATAGAAACCTCACCGATCTAATCATGCCCGAGAGAGGGCTGCGCCAAGGGGATCCTCTGTCCCCATATCTGTTCATCATGTGTGCTGAAGGCTTCTCAGCCCTGCTGCGACAAGCAGAGGAAGATGATATTATTCAGGGCATCCAAATCTGTAATGGGGCGCCAAAGATAAACCATCTCTTCTTTGCGGATGATTCTCTTATAGTGATGAAGGCAACTGCTCAAGGTGCAGCTAGACTGCAGTCTATCTTGGCTTTATACGAGTCCCAATCAGGTCAAATGGTAAACAAGAATAAGTCCACGGCAACCTTCAGCAATGGCACAACAGCAGCAGTTAAAAGTGAGGTCCTACATATCCTCGGTATCCCCCACGAGTCGCGTTGTAATAGATATTTGGGGTTACCGGTTCACGTTGGTGCTGCCCCAAGCAAGGAATTTGAATACATCAAGCAAGTGATATGGCAGAGAATGCAGGGCTGGATCAAGAGGTTACTATCTAAACTGGGCAAAGAAACCTTGGTAAAATCAGTAGCCCAGGCAATCCCTACTTTCGCGATGTCATGCTTTGATCTAACAAAGAAGCTGTGCGAGGAAATTGGTACCCTAATTAATCGATATTGGTGGAGCCAGCAAGACAAGATGGACAAGTGCCATTGGATAGGTTGGGATAAGCTTACAAAATCCAAGAAGGAGGGTGGCTTGGGCTTTCGAGAGCTGCACATCTTTAACCTCGCGATGTTAGCACGACAAGGTTGGCGTCTCCTGCAGGAGCCGGATACGCTTTGTGCACAAATCCTGAAGGCTCGCTACTATCCAGACTTTTCGGTACTTGATGTTGTGGCAAAAACGGATATGTCCTATACATGGCGCATCATATTAAAGGGGATCGAGCTGCTGAAGGAAGGTATTGTTTGGAGGATTGGTTCTGGTGAGAATGTCAAAATCTGGGACGATCCGTGGATTCCGCGGGGAGAGACGAGGAGGCCGCGAACTCGTTGGGGCAGTGTGCTGATTGATCGAGCTAGCGATCTAATGGATCCAGTTACTAAAATTTGGGATGAAGAACTAGTCAAGGAGTTGTTCTGCCAGGAGGATGCAAAGGAGATATTGGCAATCCCAGTGAAGCATGGCATGGACGACCAAGTTGCATGGCATTTTGACCCAAAAGGAGTGTTCTCTGTTAAGTCTGCCTACCACTTGGGGATCAAGCTCAGGGAGACAAAGAAAAATAGAGATGCGAGCCCCTCGGCACCGGCACCTGCGGATTCACAGAAGTGGAACAGGATTTGGAACTTAAACCTCCCTCCAAAAATCTGTATGTTTCTTTGGAGACTTGCGTATAATAGCCTGCCTGTGAGGATGAATATTAAACGCAAGCATGTTGAGCTGGACACTAGGTGCCCGATGTGCATGCGTCTTGACGAAGATGGCGGACATCTCTTCCTTAAATGCAAACAAGTAAAACGAGTCTGGAGATCCTTACCGATTGAGGACATCAGGTTGAACCTCCTCCAGTCAAACAATCCCATGGCAATGTTTGACCAATTGTGGGCTCTAGATAGTGAACGATGTGAGCTAGCGCTCATCATGTTGTGGGAGTGGTGGAATGTTCGAAATAAAACTAATGCAGGGGAAAGGACTCGTACATGCGAGGAAATTTGTTTTACTGTCACGAAGCTTGTGACTGAACTTGCAGCACTAGGAAGCAAGGCTGGGGTGCAGGTTGTAACACCAGACCCTGCATCTTGGAGCAGACCAGAGGAGGGATTCATTAAAATAAATTTTGATGCAGCTTTTCACGTGGTTGTGGGGCACGGGGCTTGGGGCTGTGTTGCCCGCTCGGACCAAGGTGAGGTTATCTCTGCTTGTGCTGGAAAACTTGAGTTCCTTGCCTCACCACTCCAAGCAGAAGCTACTGCATGCATCAAGGCCATTGAAGCTGCTAGTGAACTAGGCATCCATCGAGTTATTTTTTAGTCAGATTCGCTGCAGCTGGTTAATGCACTGAAGACGGGCGAGTATGACAAGTCCTCCATTGGAGTCCTGCTACGAGAAGCTCGAAGCATCTGCTTTGCGTCCTTCGACGCCTTTGATTTCACGTTTTGTAAACGTTCCTATAATAGGGTTTCCCATAGCTTGGCTGCTTTCGGATTCAGGGTGGGCGTGTCTAACTCCTGGTGGATGGAGCAGGTCCCACACTGTGTTGTTGACTTGCTTGCCAGCGACAACGCTGCGCATGGTTAAGTAATTTGGAACGTGTGTTCCTAGCTCAAAAAAAAGATCCTCAAGCCATGAAACATAATGACTTGTCTCCTCGTAGTTTAGTTTAGCCCCGGGACAGTGGACGGTCCTGTCTACCAAGTGTCAGACATGTTTGCTTGATTGGAAGTAAGCTGTCAATATAAATTGAGATCTATTAATTATTCAACTGGTTCAAATAATCTCATATCGAAGATATAAATATGGTTGAGAAACTCACATAATGGTAGAACTGGAGGCATCTGCACATCGACCCAGATGTCTCTATTACCTTCAATATCATCTTCCAGACGAATATCAAAGGTGATAACCATATCAGGCTCAAATGCATAAGCCTTGCATAGTGCTTGCCAAGTTTTGCATTCAAAATAGGTGTATGTGTCTGCATTGTATAATTTGACGTTGAAGGTATAACCATGCTCGGTCTTCAAGTAAACTCTTTTTACCTCCATAGTTTCGTTAGGACTGAAACCTATCTTATCCAAGACAAAAATTCTTGCATGGCAGGGGATACGCCAGTAGAATAGTGAAAAATTAAAATTAAAAGGTGAAGCAAATGAAGCATATGACATGCTTAATTACGAAAAAAGACTTGTCGTTGTGACTTACTGTATCCACTTCGAAGTTCTCATCCAGCTTGATGCTGAAGCGTCTATCATCAACTAGAAAATTTCTGCCGCACAGGCCGCGCTGGTCTTTGCAGTATTCGCACATAATGAAATCGTGTTCGTCGTCAGACGACATTCCTATGTTCATAGGTGAAACATTAAACACTTATTAGTTCTATTAATTCAACTAATTCTGTTAATTCAACTAGTTCAACTAATTAATTAAACTAATTCAACTAAGCACTTACGAAAAATATACCTAATTAATTGAACTAATTCAACTAACTAGTTCAACTAATTAATTCAACTAATTCAACTAAACTAGTTCTATTAATTTTCTTACTAAAAATAAGGTAGCTAGTTCTATATAATAAAATGTTAATTAGATAATGAAATCTCATATAACGAAATTAAATATATATCTAACATATAATTTATATCTAATTCATCTAACATTTGACATTAATATCTAACATATGTTCATATATAGGTGAAACATTAAACACTTACTAGTTCTATTAATTCAACTAAATAAACTAGTTCTATTAATTCAACTAAGCATTTACTAAAAATAAACTAGTACTATTAATTTCTTACTAAAATAAAGTAGGTAGTTCTATATAGTAATATTTTGATTAGATCATCAAATCTCATAGACCTAAATTTTCTTACTAAAAATAAACTTGTTCTATTAATTTTTATAATAAAATAAACTAGTTATATTAATTCAACTAGTTCAAATCTCATATATATACCTAATTAATATCTAGCTAATTCATCTAAAATTGACATTAATATTTAACATCTTTTCCATATAATTCATCTAGCTAACATTAACATTCTAACATTATTATCTACGTAATTTATCTAACATTAATCTAAACAACAGAAGATAGAAAATAAGTAAAAACAATGTGTGTGTGTGTGTGTGTGTCTCTCTGTGTGTGTGTATGTGTGTGTGTGTATGTGTGTGTGTGTCTGTGTGTGTGTGTATGTGTGTGTGTACGAGCGGGGGGCAGTGGCGTACGGGCGGCGGCAGGCGATGCGACAGGACGGGCGGTGGGCCAGGCGGCGGCGACGGGCGGCGGGGGCGACGGCGGTGACGGCGACGACGGGTGGCGGGGGCGACGACGGGTGGCGGGGGCGACGGCGGCGAAGGCGACGACGGGCGGTGAGGGCGGCGGGGCCTGCGAGGGCAGCGCGCGATGGGCGATGGGCGCAGCGAAGAAGTTGGATCGAGAAGAAGTGGTGGTCGATGAAACTGAATTTTCGTAAGTGCCATATATATAGGAGGGGTCTTTAGTACCGGTTGGAGCCACCAACCAGTACTAAAGGCCAATTTTCGCCAGGCCAAGGGGCAGGAAACGGCCCCTTTAGTACCAGTTCGTGCCATGAACCGGTACTAAAGGCCCAATCATTAGTACCGGTTGGAGCCACCAACCGGTACTAATGGTTGTGCGCTGCCACCGGCGGTGCACAATGTTTAGTCCCACCTCGCCGAGCGAAGGGCAGCCGCACTGGTTTATAAACCCAGCCGCGGCTGCTCCTTCGAACTTCTCTATATAGCAGGCTTCTGGGCCTAACTAGGGTGCGCTGCCCTGTGAGTCTGCTGGCCCTTCTAAGCCTGCATTTGCACACCCTAGGTCTGGCAGGCCCACTGGGCAGCGCCCCAACAAATTTTTTATATAGTTTTTTTCTTTTCTGCATTATTTACTTTCTTCTATTTATTTTTGAGTAACTTTTTATATAGTTTGTTCTTTTCTGCATTATTTATTTTCCTCTATTTATTTTTGAGTAATTTTTATATAGTTTTTTTTTCTTTTCTGCTTTATTTATTTTCTTCTATTTATTTTTGAGTAGTTTTTTTGTGACCCTCTCTACTCGTTCACACATGCTATGCAGGTGAAATGATAATACCATTGCAAATTTCAACATTTTCAGAATTCATTTTGTAGTGATTTTCAATTTCACGGTCATTTAGCTCTCTAAACAATTAGGTAAATGACTGAAAACAACAAATGATGTCAGAACATGTTGGAAATTGATGGCATCACTTTGAATGCTGCATACTGAACACAAAAGAAGTCCGGAGTTCAAATAAGTTTAAAAAACATTGAAGTGCCCGTGTAACAGATGAGTTCTCGTCCAAAACCCTGATACTCCGAAAGAGATTGTCCAGATTGTACACGAAGTGCGTCCAGTTTTTGCCATGACTCTCTCTACTCTTTCGCACATGCTATGCGGGTGAAATGATGATACCATGCCAAGTTTCAACATTTTCAGAGTTCATTTTGTAGTGATTTTCAATTTCACGGTCATTTAGCTCTCTAAAGAATTAGATAAATGACTGAAAAACAACAAATGATGTCAGAACATGTTGGAAATTGATGACGTCACTTTGAATGCTGCATACTAAACACAAAAGAAGTCCGGAGTTCAAATAAGTTTAAAAAACATTGAAGTGGTCGTGTAACAGATGAGTTCTCGTCCGAAACCCTGATACACCGAAAGAGTTTGTCCAGTTTGTACACGAAGTGCGTCCAGTTTTTGTCGTGACCCTCTCTACTCTTTCGCGCATGCTATGCGGGTGATATGATGATACCATGCCAAGTTTCAACATTTTCAGGATTCATTTTGTAGTGATTTTCAATTTCACGGTCATTTAGTTCTTTAAACAATTCGGTAAATGACTGAAAAACAAATGATGTCAGAACATGTTGGAAATTGATGACGTCGCTTTGAATGCTGCATACTGAACACAAAAGAAGTCTGGTGTTCAAATAAGTTTAAAAAACATTGAAGTGCCCGTGTAACAGATGAGTTCTCGTCTGAAACTCTGATACTCCGAAAGAGATTGTCCAGTTTGTACACAAAGTGCGTCCAGTTTTTGCCGTGACCCTATCTACTCTTTCGCACATGCTATGCGGGTGAAATGATGATACCATGCTAAATTTCAACATTTTCACAGTTCATTTTGTAGTGATTTTCAATTTCACGGTCATTTAGCTCTCTAAAGAATTAGATAAATGACTGAAAAACAACAAATGATGTCAGAACATGTTGGAAATTGATGACGTCGCTTTGAATGCTGCATACTGAACACAAAAGAAGTCCGGAGTTCAAATAAGTTTAAAAAACATTGAAGTGGCCGTGTAACAGATGAGTTCTCGTCCGAAACCCTGATACACCGAAAGAGTTTGTCCAGTTTGTACACGAAGTGCGTCCAGTTTTTGTCGTGACCCTCTCTACTCTTTCGCGCATGCTATGCGGGTGATATGATGATACCATGCCAAGTTTCAACATTTTCAGGATTCATTTTGTAGTGATTTTCAATTTCACGGTCATTTAGTTCTTTAAACAATTCGGTAAATGACTGAAAAACAAATGATGTCAGAACATGTTGGAAATTGATGACGTCGCTTTGAATGCTGCATACTGAACACAAAAGAAGTCTGGTGTTCAAATAAGTTTAAAAAACATTGAAGTGCCCGTGTAACAGATGAGTTCTCGTCTGAAACTCTGATACTCCGAAAGAGATTGTCCAGTTTGTACACAAAGTGCGTCCAGTTTTTGCCGTGACCCTATCTACTCTTTCGCACATGCTATGCGGGTGAAATGATGATACCATGCTAAATTTCAACATTTTCACAGTTCATTTTGTAGTGATTTTCAATTTCACGGTCATTTAGCTCTCTAAAGAATTAGATAAATGACTGAAAAACAACAAATGATGTCAGAACATGTTGGAAATTGATGACGTCGCTTTGAATGCTGCATACTGAACACAAAAGAAGTCCGGAGTTCAAATAAGTTTAAAAAACATTGAAGTGGCCGTGTAACAGATGAGTTCTCGTCCGAAACCCTGATACACCGAAAGAGTTTGTCCAGTTTGTACACGAAGTGCGTCCAGTTTTTGTCATGACCCTCTCTACTCTTTCGCGCATGCTATGCGGGTGATATGATGATACCATGCCAAGTTTCAACATTTTCAGGATTCATTTTGTAGTGATTTTCAATATCACGGTCATTTAGTTCTTTAAACAATTCGGTAAATGACTGAAAAACAAATGATGTCAGAACATGTTGGAAATTGATGACGTCGCTTTGAATGCTGCATACTGAACACAAAAGAAGTCTGGTGTTCAAATAAGTTTAAAAAACATTGAAGTGCCCATGTAACAGATGAGTTCTCGTCCGAAACTCTGATAATCCGAAAGAGATTGTCCAGTTTGTACACGAAGTGCGTCCAGTGTTTGCCATGACCCTCTCTACTCTTTCGCACATGCTATGCGGGTGAAATGATGATACCATGCTAAATTTCAACATTTTCACAGTTCATTTTGTAGTGATTTTCAATTTCACGGTCATTTAGCTCTCTAAACAATTAGGTAAATGACTGAAAAACAACAAATGATGTCAGAACATGTTGGAAATTGATGATGTCGCTTTGAATGCTGCATACTGAACACAAAAGAAGTACGGAGTTCAAATAAGTTTAAAAAACATTGAAGTGCCCGTGTAACAGATGAGTTCTCGTCCAAAACCCTGATACACTAGTGCAGAACCGGGCAATAGCACCGGTTCGTAAGGGCCTTTAGTGCCGGTTCGGTAACCGGCACTAAATTGTAGGCACTAAAGCCCCCCCCCCTTTAGTACCGATTCAGCACGAACCGGCGCTAAACGTCAACCACGTGGCACGAGCCAGCTCCGTGGGCGCGTAGGACATTAGTACCGGTTCGTAACACCAACCGGTACTAAATGTTTTGGTGTGTTTTGGTTTTATTTTTATTTTTACTTTAGTTTTGTGTTTTCAATTTAATTTAGTGATTGTTTTACATTATAATGAGTTGTTAAATCGTTAGGTGATTAGTTTGACTGGATGCGTGTGGATCCTAGCTAAGTCATCAAGTATATGTAATATCTATATTATATATACTTGATCACCTACTTAAGTGATCGAGGTAATATGGATATGGCATATACTTGATCACTTAGCTAGAATCCATCCAGTTGAAACAAATATGCAATTTCTTTCATAAATGATATAATAACTCATCATCATCATCATCATATTAATTAATATAAAAACTCTTGCATCATATATATCATCACCAACGATTTTCATAGCAAAGATATCATCGAGTTCAACATGGTAATGATATTATAAGCATTCATAACACCACAAAAGCAAATCACTGTTTGAGATTAAGTTCAGGACGAAGATCACGGACATGAGAGGACAAGTACTAAGAGCATGAACTAGCTAATTAATCACTCCTGCTGCTCTCTCTCAGGTAAAATAGCATAGAACATGTATAGCTTTGCTGATTCATCATATTGGAGCATGCAGATGAACCTGTCTCCTAATCGTGGGTTGTGCTTCTGATTGATGCCCCCTAGTACTTCTCTATGATCGTTCACAATTTTGCTCCAGTCTTTTACTATTAAGCATTCCTCGCTATTAGAAATCCTGAATGCACTAAAGTGCATTGTAGGATATCTTGGCCGTAAGCTAACAATATTCATGGTACCTTTAGTCTCGATCCAATCAGGCACAACATTCATCGGGAGTCTCTGTTGAAGAACATCGTATAGTAACATACTTAGCAATGAAGTTTAGCTTAAAAAATAATGTATGCAAAAGATGCACTGAGGAGAAATAGTAGAAATCTTACCATCTTTCCTAAATATATGTGACCATAGTTCAGTACGAACACTATTGGTCGCATGTTTTGAGTACTAACATTTCTAAGTGCAGGAAAGAAATTTGTCTTGACAACATTAAGATCCTCAAGCCATGAAATATAATGACTTGTCTCCTCAAGTTTAGTTCAGCCCCGGGACAGTGGACGGTCCTGTCTACCAAGCGTCGGACATGTTTGCTTGATTGGAAGTAAGCTGTCAATATAAATTGAGATCTATTAATTATTCAACTGGTTCAAATAATCTCATATCGAAGACATAAATATGGTTGAGAAACTCACATAATGGTAGAACTGGAGGCGTCTGCACATCGACCCAGATGTCTCTATTACCTTCAATATCATCTTCCAGACGAATATCAAAGGTGATAACCATATCAGGCTCAAATGCATAAGCCTTGCATAGTGCTTGCCAAGTTTTGCATTCAAAATAGGTGTATGTGTCTGCATTGTATAATTTGACGTTGAAGGTATAACCATGCTCGGTCTTCAAGTAAACTCTTTTTACCTCCATAGTTTCGTTAGGACTGAACCTATCTTATCCAAGACAAAAATTCTTGCATGGCAGGGGATACGCTAGTAGAATAGTGAAAAATTAAAATTAAAAGGTGAAGCAAATGAAGCATAAGACATGCTTAATTACGAAAAAAGACTTGTCGTTGTGACTTACTGTATCCACTTCGAAGTTCTCATCCAGCTTGATGCTGAAGCGTCTATCATCAACTAGAAAATTTCTGCCGCACAGGCCGCGCTGGTCTTTGCAGTATTCGCACATAATGAAATTGTGTTCGTCGTCAGACGACATTCCTATGTTCATTGGTGAAACATTAAACACTTATTAGTTCTATTAATTCAACTAATTATGTTAATTCAACTAATTCAACTAATTAATTGAACTAATTCAACTAAGCACTTACGAAGAATATACCTAATTAATTGAACTAATTCAGCTAACTAGTTCAACTAATTAATTCAACTAAACTACTTCTATTAATTTTCTTACTAAAAATAAGGTAGCTAGTTCTATATGATAAAATGTTAATTAGATAATGAAATCTCATATAACTAAATTTAATATATATCTAACATGTAATTTATATCTAATATCTAACATATATGTTCATATATAGGTGAAACATTAAACACTTACTAGTTCTATTAATTCAACTAAATAAACTAGTTCTATTAATTCAACTAAGCATTTACTAAAAATAAACTAGTACTATTAATTTCTTACTAAAATAAAGTAGGTAGTTCTATATAGTAATATTTTGAATAGATCATCAAATCTCATATACCTAAATTTTCTTACTAAAAATAAACTTGTTCTATTAATTTTCATACTAAAAATAAACTAGTTATATTAATTCAACTAGTTCAAATCTCATATATATACCTAATTAATATCTAGCTATACTAATTCAACTAGTTCAACTTGTTCTAATTCATGTAAAATATATTTGACATTAATAATTAACATCTTTTCCATATAATTCATCTAACATTAACATTCTAACATTATTATCTATGTAATTTATCTAACATTAATCTAAACAACAGAAAATAGAAAATAAGTACAAACAGTGTGTGTGTGTGTGTGTGGTGTGTGTGTGTGTCTCTCTGTGTGTGTGTGTGTGTACGACCGGGGGGCGGCGGCGTACGGGCGGCGGCGGGGGACGACGGGGACGGGCGCGGCGGGCGAGAGGCGGCGGCGACGTACGGGAGCGGCGGGGGCGACGGGCCGGGCGGTGACGGCGACGACGGGTGGCGTGGGCGATGGCGGTGACGGCGACGACGGGCGGCGGGGGCGGCGCGTGATGGGGCGACGGGCGCGGCGAAGAAGTTGGATCGAGAAGAACTACTGGTGGTCGATGAAAGTGATTTTTTCGTAGGTTCCATATATATAGGAGGGGTCTTTAGTGCCATTGGAGCCACCAACCGGTACTAAAGGCCAATTCTCGCCAGGCCAAGGGGCGGGAAACGGCCCCTTTAGTACCGGTTCCTGCCACGAACCGGTACTAAAGACCCCCCTTTAGTACCGGTTGGAGCCACCAACCGGTACTAAAGGTTGTGCGCTACCACCGGCGTTGCACAATGTTTAGTCCCACCTCGCCGAGCGAAGGGCAGCCGCACTGGTTTATAAAGCAAGCCACTGCTGCTCCTTCGAGCTTCTCTATATAGCAGGCTTCTGGGTCTAATTAACTAGGGCGCGCTGCCCTGTGAGCCTGCTGGCCCTTCTGGGCCTACATTTGCACACCCTAGGTCTGGCAGGCCCACTGGGTAGCGCGCCACCAAATTTTTTATATAGTTTTTTCTTTTCTGCATTACTTATTTTCTTCTATTTATTTTTGGGTAGTTTTTATATAGTTTTTTATTTTCTGCATTATTTATTTTCTTCTATTTATTGTTGAGTAATTTTTTTGTATAGTTTTTTTTATTTTCTGCACTATTTCTTTTCTTCTATTTATTTTCTTCTATTTCCAGTTTGTACACGAAGTGCGTCCAGTTTTTGCCGTGACCCTCTCTGCTCTTTCGCACATGCTATGCGGGTGAAATGATGATACCATGCCAAGTTTCAACATTTTCAGGATTCATTTTATAGTGATTTTCAATTTCACGGTCATTTAGCTCTCTAAACAATTAGGTAAATGATCGAAAAACAACAAATGATATTAGAACATGTTGGAAATTAATGACGTCGCTTTGAATGCTGTATACTGAACACAAAAGAAGTCCGGAGTTCAAATAAGTTTAAAAAACATTGAAGTGGCCGTGTAACAGATGAGTTTTCGTCCGAAACCCTGATACTCCGAAAGAGTTTGTCCAGTTTGTACACGAAGTGCGTCCAGTTTTTGCCGTGACCCTCTCTACTCTTTCGCGCATGCTATGCGGGTGATATGATGATACCATGCCAAGTTTCAACATTTTCAGGATTCATTTTGTAGTGATTTTCAATTTTACGGTCATTTAGCTCTCTAAACAATTAGGTAAATGATCGAAAAACAACAAATGATGTTAGAACATGTTGGAAATTGATGACGTCCCTTTGAATGCTGCATACTGAACACAAAAGAAGTCCGGAGTTCAAATAAGTTTAAAAAACATTGAAGTGGCCGTGTAACAGATGAGTTCTCGTCCGAAACCCTGATACTCCGAAAGAGTTTGTCCAGTTTGTACACGAAGTGCGTCCAGTTTTTGCCGTGACCCTCTCTACTCTTTCGCGCATGCTATGCGGGTGATATGATGATACCATGCCAAGTTTCAACATTTTCAGGATTCATTTTGTAGTGATTTTCAATTTCACGGTCATTTAGCTCTCTAAACAATTAGGTAAATGATCGAAAAACAACAAATGATGTCAGAACATGTTGGAAATTGATGACGTCGCTTTGAATGCTGCATACTGAACACAAAAGAAGTCCGGAGTTCAAATAAGTTTAAAAAACATTGAAGTGGCCGTGTAACAGATGAGTTCTCGTCCGAAACCCTGATACTCCGAAAGAGTTTGTCCAGTTTGTACACGAAGTGCGTCCAGTTTTTGCCGTGACCCTCTCTACTCTTTCGCGCATGCTATGCGGGTGATATGATGATACCATGCCAAGTTTCAACATTTTCAGGATTCATTTTGTAGTGATTTTCAATTTCACGGTCATTTAGCTCTCTAAACAATTAGGTAAATGATCGAAAAACAACAAATGATGTCAGAACATGTTGGAAATTGATGACGTCGCTTTGAATGCTGCATACTGAACACAAAATAAGTCCGGAGTTCAAATAAGTTTAAAAAACATTGAAGTGGCCGTGTAACAGATGAGTTCTCGTCCGAAACCCTGATACTCCGAAAGAGTTTGTCCAGTTTGTACATGAAGTGCGTCCAGTTTTTGCCGTGACCCTCTCTACTCTTTCGCGCATGCTATGCAGGTGATATGATGATACCATGCCAAGTTTCAACATTTTCAGGATTCATTTTGTAGTGATTTTCAATTTCACGGTCATTTAGGTAAATGACCGAAAAACAACAAATGATGTCAGAACATGTTGGAAATTGATGATGTCGCTTTGAATGCTGCATACTGAACACAAAAGAAGTCCGCAGTTCAAATAAGTTTAAAAAACATTGAAGTGGCCGTGTAACAGATGAGTTCTCGTCCGAAACCCTGATACTCCGAAAGAGTTTGTCCAGTTTGTACACGAAGTGCGTCCAGTTTTTGCCGTGACCCTCTCTACTCTTTCGCGCATGCTATGCAGGTGATATGATGATACCGTGCCAAGTTTCAACATTTTCAGGATTCATTTTGTAGTGATTTTCAATTTCAAGGTCATTTAGCTCCCTAAACAATTAGGTAAATGATCGAAAAACAACAAATGATGTTAGAACATGTTGGAAATTGATGACGTCGCTTTGAATGCTGCATACTGAACACAAAAGAAGTCCGGAGTTCAAATAAGTTTAAAAAACATTGAAGTGGCCGTGTAACAGATGAGTTCTCGTCCGAAACCCTGATACTCCGAAAGAGTTTGTCCAGTTTGTGCACGAAGTGCGTCCAGTTTTTGCCGTGACCCTCTCTACTCTTTCGCGCATGCTATGCGGGTGATATGATGATACCATGCCAAGTTTCAACATTTTCAGGATTCATTTTGTAGTGATTTTCAATTTCACGGTCATTTAGCTCTCTAAACAATTAGGTAAATGACCGAAAAACAACAAATGATGTCAGAACATGTTGGAAATTGATGACGTTGCTTTGAATGCTGCATACTGAACACAAAAGAAGTCTGGAGTTCAAATAAGTTTAAAAAACATTGAAGTGGCCGTGTAACAGATGAGTTCTCGTCCGAAACCCTGATACTCTGAAAGAGTTTGTCCAGTTTGTACATGAAGTGCGTCCAGTTTTTGCCGTGAGCCTCTCTACTCTTTCGCGCATGCTATGCGGGTCATATGATGATACCATGCCAAGTTTCAACATTTGCAGGATTCATTTTGTAGTGATTTTCAATTTTACGGTCATTTAGCTCTCTAAACAATTAGGTAAATGACCGAAAAGCAACAAATGATGTCAGAACATGTTGGAAATTGATGACGTCGCTTTGAATGCTGCATACTGAACACAAAAGAAGTCAGAAGTTCAAATAAGTTATTAAAAATAAAAAAGAGGTGCAATGCTGGTTAATTTGCTTCAAGCCTTTCGGAATAGTGTAGATTGCACTGCACAATGCTCAGTGCAATCTATGCTATTCCGCAAGGCTTGAAGCTAATCAACATGCAGGTGAGCATTGCAACTCTTCGTCATTGTCTATGCACTCACGGCTTATAAACCGCTCATACTGCCTCTCTCTTGGCGAGGTGGGACTAAAAATCAGTTTACTAAGAAACTCTAGTACCGGTTCATGGCATGAACCGGTACTAAAGGTCTTCGTGGGGGCCCCAGCCTGACCATAGCTTGACACAGCCTCATTAGTACCGGTTCTTGACATGAACCGGTACTAAAAGTTGCCCATGAACCGGTACTAATGATACCCGCCCGCCTAGCCGTTGGAACCGGCACTAATGGTCACATTAGTGCCGGCTCAAATTCAAACTGGCACTAATGTGCTTCACATTTGACCCTTTTTCTACTAGTGATACTCCGAAAGAGATTGTCCAGATTGTACACGAAGAGCGTCAAATTTTTGCCGTGACCCTCTCTACTCTTTTGCACATGCTATGCGGGTGAAATGATGATACCATGCCAAGTTTCAACATTTTCAGAGTTCATTTTGTAGTGATTTTCAATTTCGCGGTCATTTAGCTCTCTAAACAATTAGGTAAATGACTGAAAAACAACAAATGATGTCAGAAAATGTTGGAAATTGATGACGTCGCTTTGAATGCTGCATACTGAACACAAAAAAAGTCCGGAGTTCAAATAAGTTTAAAAAACATTGAAGTGCCCATGTAACAGATGAATTCTCGTCCGAAACCCTGATACTCCGAAAGAGTTTGTCCAGTTTGTACACGAAGTGCGTCCAGTTTTTGCCGTGACCCTCTCTACTCTTTCACACATGCTATGCAGGTGAAATAATGATACCATGCCAAGTTTCAACATTTTCACAGTTCATTTTGTAGTGATTTTCAATTTCACGGTCATTTAGCTCTTTAAACAATTTGGTAAATGACTGAAAAACAAATGATGTCAGAACATGTTGGAAATTGATGACATCGCTTTGAATGATGCATACTGAACACAAAAGAAGTCCGTAGCTCAAATAAGTTTAAAAAACATTGAAGTGCCTGTGTAATAGATGAATTCTCGTCCGAAACCATGATACTCCAGAAGAGATTGTCTAGTTTATACACGAAGTGCGTCCCGTTTTTGCCGTGACCCTCTCTACTCTTTCGCACATGCTATGCGGGTGAAATGATGATACCATGCTAAATTTCAACATTTTCAAAGTTCATTTTGTAGTGATTTTCAATTTCACAGTCATTTAGCTCTCTAAACAATTAGGTAAATGACTAAAAAACAACAAATGATGTCAGAACATGTTGGAAATTGATGACGTTGCTTTGAATGCTGCATACTGAACACAAAAGAAGTCCGGAGTTCAAATAAGTTTAAAAAATATTGAAGTGCTCATGTAACAGATGAGTTCTCGTCCGAAACCCTCATACTCCGAAAGAGTTTGTCCAGTTTGCACATGAAGTGCGTCCAGTTTTGCCTTGACCCTCTCTACTCTTTCGCACATGCTATGTGGGTGAAATGATGATACCATGCCAAGTTTCAACATTTTCAGAGTTCATTTTGTAGTGATTTTCAATTTCACAGTCATTTAGCTCTCTAAACAATTAGGTAAATGACTGAAAAACAACAAATGATGTCAGAACATGTTGGAAATTGATGAAGTCGCTTTGAATGATGCATACTGAACACAAAAGAAGTCCGAAGTTCAAATAAGTTTAAAAAACATTGAAGTGCCCGTGTAACAGATGAGTTCGTCCGAAACCCTCATACTCCGAAAGAGATTGTCCAGTTTGTACACGAAGTGCGTCCAATTTGTATTCTTTCGCACATGCTATGCAGGTGAAATAATAATACCATGCCAAGTTTCAACATTTTCACAGTTCATTTTGTAGTGATTTTTAATTTCACGTTCATTTAGCTCTTTAAACAATTCAATAAATGACCGAAAAACAAATGATGTCAGAACATGTTGGAAATTGATGACGTCGCTTTGAATGCTGCATACTGAACACAAAAGAAGTCCGGAGTTCAAATAAGTTTAAAAAACATTGAAGTGCCCGTGTAACAGATGAGTTCTCGTCCGAAACCCTGATACTCCGAAAGAGATTGTCTAGTTTGTACACAAAGTGCGTCCAGTTTTTGCCGTGACCCTATCTACTCTTTCGCACATGCTATGCGGGTGAAATGATGATACCATGCTAAATTTCAACATTTTCACAGTTTATTTTGTAGTGATTTTCAATTTCACGGTCATTTAGCTCTCTAAACAATTAGGTAAATGACTGAAAAACAACAAATGATGTCAGAACATGTTGGAAATTGATGACGTCGCTTTGAATGCTGCATACGGAACACAAGAAGTCCGGAGTTCAAATAAGTTATTAAAAATAAAAAAGAGGTGCAATGCTGGTTAATTTTCTTCAAGCCTTTCGAAATAGTGTAGACTGCACTGCACATAGCTCAGTGCAATCTATGCTATTCCGAAAGGCTTGAAGCTAATCAACGTGCAGGTGAGCATTGCGCCTCTTCGTCATTGTCTCTGCACTCACGGCTTATGTACCGCTCATACTGCCTCTTTCTTGGCGAGGTGGGACTAAAAATCAGCTTACTAAGAAAGTCTAGTACCGGTTCATGCCATGAACCGGTACTAAAGGTCTTCGTGGGGGACCCAGCCTGACCACAGCCGCACAGGCCTCATTAGTACCGGTTCATGGCATGAACCGGTACTAAAGGTTGCCCACGAACCGGTACTAATGATGCCCGCCCGCCTAGCCATTGGAACCGGCATTAATGATCACATTAGTGCCGGCTCAAATTTAAACCGGCACTAATGTGCTTCACATTTGACCCTTTTTCTAGTAGTGGTATGTGGCTATATGTTTTTTTTTCATATGTGGCTATATGTTTTTTTTATTTTTATTAGTTTAATTTTTTTGTTTATATGTGATGTATATGTGTAAGTGATGTATATGTGTATGTTGAATATGCTAAATATATATGTCAAAAATGTTTTTTTGTTCATAGAAAAGTTTTATATATGCAAAAGTTACAATTTTAGAAAAGTTTTATATATCTAGCTAGGAAGGGAAGAAGAAGAAAAAGAAGGATAGGAAAGAAGAAAATAAGACGAAAGAAAGAAGAAGAGGAGAGGAAGAAGAGGAGAAATAAATAAGAAGAGGAAAATAAGAAAAATAAGAGGAAAATAAGAAAGGAATAGAGGAAAAGAAGAAAAAAATAGAAAATCTATTTTTTTCTCCTTCTCCTCTATTCCTTTTTTCTTCTCCTCTTTTTTTCCTTTTTTTTATTTGATCTTCTCCTCTATTCCTTTCTTCTTCTTCTCTTTTTATTTCTTCTTCGTTTTCTTATGTTTTATCGGGTCTGTCGTCGTCGATATACCCCTCCTGATAACTTCAACACGAGAGGGGGTCGATATACCCCCTCCCTGATAATATTATTTTCCCATGTACGTATGTCGTGTCGATATAAACTCCCGATAACTTCAACACGTGGGGGGTCGATATACCCCCTCCCGATAACTTCAACATGAGGGGGGGTCGATATACCCCTCCCGATAACTTCAACACGAGGGGGGGTCGATATACCCCCTCCTCGATAATATTATTTTTCCATGTACGTATGTCGTGTCGATATAAACTCCCGATAACTTCAACACATGGGGGGGTCGATATACCCCCTCCCGATAACTTCAACACGTGGGGGGGTTGACCTACCCCCTCCCCGATAACATTATTTTCTCATGTATGTATGTCATCGTTGTCGATATAACCCCCTCCCGGATAACTTCGACCGTGATAACTTATACCACGGGAGCACCCCCCGGCCCTCTCACTCGACCAAAACTCTCAAGGACACCCAAACCCTAGAAAAAAACGATGTCGGTCTCCTACCCCCTCCCGTCGCGCCCATACCCTTGAAGCGTTACCGAGGCCACCCCAAACCCGGAATAAGCTAGGTCTACGTTTGCCACTAATATATCCACATGTTGTCATGTTTGTGTAATAATTGTCATGTTGTAATATTTGCAGAAACAATGGAGTTCGGATGAGACGAGGAACAAGAACAGATGTTGGGGGACATAATCTTAGCCGGACATGATGTCATGTCGTATCTTAACGACAATGATGGTCTGGAAGCAGAACAGGGTGATGAAGAAGCAGGCTACGGTGATCGAAGAATGGAGGAGGAAACACATGATTATGATGGCTCCAGTGACCCAATGCTGGTGTAAGAAGGAGCCCGTGGTGACGGCTCCGGTGACCGAACAGAGTCCGCCCAGGTAAATATATTAGTTAAGCTTGTGATGACTAGCTAATTGGTGCATTCATTGTTTTGGTATGTACACATATTAATTAACTCTCGTCTAATTCTTCTTTTTTCTAGCCCTCCGGATCAAGCACAACTTCGGTAAAGAGACGAGGCCCGAAGAAAAAGTTGCGCTCGGATGAAAGGTTTGAGATCACAGAAATCGCGTGCAATGGCATGCCGATTGAACCCATCCGGACAAAAGGAAGCATTTTCTACTTAGTGCAGGGTCCGATCAGCATCCAGCAATGGTATAAGCCTAAGAACGAAGACCCTGAGGTGTCTTATGTCAATGATATGCAGAAAAATGATCTTTGGACTGAGCTGAAGGCAAATTTCACCCTACCGCCAGAGGAGGGTCCGGAGAAGCCAGTTAAAGAGCAATTAGTCAAGTCTCATGCTCTTAAGAAGATGGCAGAGCTATTCAGGAGGTGGAAGAATGAGCTGAAAACATTTGTCGACAACGAAGAGACACCAGAATTCATCGGCAGATATGAGAAGATCAGAGATCACTGGCCCACATTTGTGGCCTACAAGACATCGAAAAAGAGTAAGAAGATGTCGGCGACAAACAAGAAAAATGCTGCAAAGAAGAAGCTTCACCATCGGATGGGGTCAGGTGGCTACCTCAAAGCTCGGCCTAAGTGGGTCAAGGCTGAGAATGATCTGCTTGATAAAGGGATCGAACCAGAGACAATGAACTGGCCAGACCATTGCCGGACTTGGTTCTTCGGGGCTGGCGGAACCGTGGACCCTGTATCAAGGAAATGCGTTTGGATGAACGAGCAAATGAACATACCAGTCAAGAAGCTAAAGCACTATATCGATGCAGCGCAGCAAGAGACGTTCGTTCCAGACAAAGAGAACGACGAGCTCACAATGGCCCTCGGGAATCATGAGCACCCTGGACGGACACGAGGCACGCCAGGCTCCATTCCGTGGAGGGCTGGGTTTCCGGATGCAGGCGGTTACAAATGCCAGGAGAGGGGAAAAAAGTGCAGCAGACCCAAATACAGGCGCTGCACGCAAGGGTACAAGCGATAAAGGAACGAGAAGCAAATCGCAGCAAGAACTGCCGAAGCTTCCCCCGAAGCTACCCCGCCATCTCAGCGCAGAAGCAGCGTGGCTTCCACCGAGCTGCTTCAGCCGGAGCATGTCTTGACGGCTCCTGCCAGCTATTCCGTGGATGCTATCACGGAGTCTCAAAGTCGCCACCTTATGACGCAATGGATGAATTTGAAGGTCAAGGCAATTGTTGGCTCTGTTTTTTCTACTAAACCCGGCGCAACTTTTCACTGCCGGCCGATTCCAGAAGGATATGCTAGGGTGATGGTGGATGAAATAACGGAGGGATTTGAGGACCTCCAGCTTGACCACCTACCGGTGAAGGGGAGACTCGGCTGGGTTCTGCTCTGAAGACTCCATGCCTATGGCAGAAGGAGCTCATCAACCTTCCGAACTAGACGCCTCTGCCTCCTCCTCCTCCTCCGGCGAGTCAGGGCACTCCGCCTCCTCCACCGCCTCCTCCTCCAGCGAGTGACTATCAGGGCACTCGGCCTCCTTCTCCGGCACGTGGGGGCACTCCGCCTCCTCCTCCGGCGAGTGACGATCAGGGCACTCGGCCTCCTTCTCCGGCGCGTGACGGCACTCCGCCTCCTTCTCCGCCTGCGCCGGCGCGCCCGGGCAGCCAGCCTCCTCCTTCTCCGCCTCGTCAGCAAGGGCGGAAAAGACCCACCGCCGCTCCGGCTGCTCCGGCACATCGTAGTCCTTCTCCGCCTCGTAAGCAAGGAAAGAAGACAATCGCAGCTGCTCCGTCTGCTCTGCCGACATCTAGCGGTACAACCAGAGGCGGGAGGCAATACAGATTCGGTCCTTCTCTGAAGACTCCAGAGAAGTTGCCATACGCAATTACCCCGGAGGAGAACATCGACATCGCGCGAGCCGAAGTGAGGAACTTCTTTGAAGAGGTGAAAGCAAAGAAACATCCACCTCCGGAGGAGAAGGTAGATCCAAAAGTGAAGCGCACTCTGGCTGCCCTGAAAAAACCAGCAAAGTCTCCGCCGAAAGACAACTATGAGCGCATTATTGAAAAGTCATTTGTCGAAGAGGAGCGGTCGGGAAGTACTGTCAATGACCAAAGGTTAAAAGAACGACGAGCTGGGAAAAAAATTCCCCAGCTCAGCGAACAAGCGAACCAAGCGTGCCCCCCACTCAAGGTGCCTATTAATGATCCGAGGATGGTGCCCGGTTATAGCAATCTTGGAGATTACCTGCCTGATAATGTACATTATGAGTTCTTGGAGGTGGAGGAACACAGATACAAGTACGGGAAGCATCGCGAAGCGCACTCTGGCTGCCCTGACAAAACCACCCAAGTCTCCGCCGAAAGGCAACTATGATCGCATTATTGAAAAGGAATTTGCCGAAGCAGAGCGGTCGGGAAGTACTATCAGTGATCAAATGCTGAAAGAACAACGAGCTGGGAAACAAATTGCCCATCTCGGCGAACAAGTGAAGCAATCATGCCCCCCACTCAAGGTGCCTAGCGACATCGTTGCTAATGATCCGAGGATGGTGCCCGGTTATAGCAATCTTGGAGATTACCTGCCCGACGATGTACATTATGATTTCATGGAGGTGCAGATACAAAGATACGAGTACGGGAAGCCTCTCGTCAAAGATGAAAGATCTCTAACAACGATGATGCGAAGATTCCATGATTGGTACATGAAAACCTGCAGAGAGTCGGGGGGAGGAATACTTTGCCGCTGAGAGTTAGAGATGAGCATGATCTCATTGGAATTGAACTGTTGAATGTTCCATTTGAGGAGTTCTTCCAGTTTTTCAATCAAAAGGCCCTCGATAAAGCAACGGTCACTTGCTACTGTTTGTAAGTAGTACTACTTCTGTCATTAAGTCTCTCTATATAGGTCAACTCTTTCATTGCATGTATTTATAATTATCCTTATTATATTATGTAGATTGAAGATCGCCGAATTGAAGAAAAGACAAATCGATGATATTGGGTTCATTAACACAAATCTCATAGATACAATTGAGGTTAAATATCGTGCCGACGATGCCGAGGCCAACTTGCTACATTCGTTGGTAATAAATGAAAACAAAGGTACAATATTCTTTCCTTACAACTTCAAGTGAGTGTTACTGTCTTGTGCATATTCGGTTTCCCTTATTAGTTCAGGTTATAGTAATGTAATTGATGAGTTATGCATGCGTGCGCAGCTTCCACTATATTCTCCTAGAGATTAAGCTTGAGCAGGACTAGTAACCGTCTTAGACTCGAGACGAAAAGATCCCCAGGACTATGCGGACATGACACAAATGCTCGAGAAGTAAGTTAAATTGATCATTATCCACCATATCAGTAACTTTGTTCATTTCCTGATATATCAAGTAATTGTTTTCTTTGTCTGGCAGGGTTTGGAGAAAATTCACCAAAAAAGCTCCGGGACTGCCAAAGAAGCTGCAATTTAGACACCCGAAAGTAAGTACTATATAGTAACATATTCCACGCATCTCCTAGTGATTCAAGCGCTAATTTCATCAATACCATTTAGCATGCTTGCTTATCAGTTTGATTGACCTCTATTTCTTGTAAAGTGGTTGTGGCAGGAAAAATGAAATGATTTCTGTGGATACTACGTTTGCGAGTCCATTCGCCACACAACCTGTGAACGAGGGTACTCTGACGAACAATACGAAGTGCGTAAGCAATAATATTCACAATTTTATTTTATTACCATCATTTGTGTTGAGTTTCATTTATTCATATATATATGTATGTGTGTGTGTGTGTTTTGACCCCTTCTTCAAATTTGATCTTTCGGATGCGGGATAAACTCCTAGCACCACATCACCACATCGTATGCGAGCAATTCAAGAGGAATTGACGATATTCTTCCTTGACCACGTGATCGCTAAAGATAAAGAATACTATGTGGATCATGTGTTCGTATATAATTAGGAGATTATATTGTAAGAGATAATTATTGTATATATGTAGCCGGTAGTGTCGGATAGATATACAAGAACTTGTTGTTCGACCAATCTCTTCGAGAAGGAGAGGTGGTTGATATCACTTCTATCTGTATGCATATATGTTCATGACGATCTTCTGTTTTCTTCATCTGCTTACTAGCTAGCTAGCGTGTCTAGTCCTCTCTATACATATATAGTACGTAGCGTCGACCAAGCACGGACATAAGAGAGGATATTTCTCTCTATTAGTTAGCTAGCTAACACAATATATGAAACACCTAAATTAACCTCCCAAAACCCCCAACCCCCCCCCCCCTTCAAAAGAAACCAAAAACCTCAGCCCCTGAAATGCTGACGCGTGGATGCCTATTGGTCCCGGTTGGTGCCACCAACTGGGACCAAAAGAAAAAAAACAAAAATCTCAGCCCCTGAAATGCCGATGCATGGATGTCTATTGGTCCCGGTTGGTGCCACCAACCGGGACCAAAGGCCCTCCTGCCTGGGCTTGGCGCACCGGCCACGTGGAGGCCCATCTGTCCCAGTTCCTGTTTGAACCGGTACTAAAGGGCCAGGGCATTAGTAACGACCCTTTAGTCCCGATTCAAAAACCGGGACAAAAGGCCCTTACCAACCGGGACAGAAGACCTTTTTTCTACTAGTGTAATTCGCTTGACATAAATGAACGGGTAACTAAACGAGTGGTTGAGGTCAGTTTGGCGAAACTTCTTAGAGAAGAAGAAATCAAATGAGCCCTTAGAGCTAAAGTGGGTCAAGTAGTTTAAGGGGATAATAATACACAATTTTCCATATGATTCCAATGGCAAACATAGGAAAAAAATTCATCCAACTTAACACGATGAAGGTACAATTGTAGGCCATGAGAACCTAGAGATGCATATTTCCAGCTTTTGTAGAAAGCTGTTTGGGGCCTAGTAGAGAAGTATGTCTCACTCAACAAGGACATGGTTGAGGACATAGCACAACTGGGAGATGATGAGAATGAGGTACTCACTGCTCCATTTATAGAGAAGGAAGTGTTTGAGGCAATTTCGCAAATGAAGAATAACAAAGCACCTGGTACAGATGGTTTACCAATAAAATTCTATAAGAGGTGTTGGGATAATATTAAAGGTGACTTCATGCAATGTTCCATGATCTGTTTAATGGCCATTTACAATTATCAAGATTGAACTTTGGGACAATCACATTGTTACCAAAGAAGGAAGAGGCAGTTTGCATTCAGCAGTTCAGACCGATGTCTGCCTAATGTAGCTTTAAGTATTTACAAAAGTTGGAACGAATCACCTAATACAGATTGTTCATTTTGTGGTTCATCCGACTTAAAATGGATTTCATGCATGGGCAACACATCCTCGAGGGAGTGGTCGGTCTACATGAAACCTTGCATGAAATCCATTCGAAGAAACTTGATGTTGTGGTTTCAAAGTGGATTTCAAGAAGGCATATTATAAAGTCAAGTGATGATTTTTACAGCAAGCCTTGCGTATGAAAAGTTTTGGTGCGGCCGAAGCATGTCGAATCCTTTGTACAAAAAGGCAACGTAGGAATCAAGGTTAATGACGACATAGGTCATTATTTCCAGATGCAAAGAAAGAATAAGACAAGGGGATCTGATGTCTCCTATCCTGTTTTAATGTTGTTGCTCATATGTTGTCTGTTCTCATTAATAGAGCTAAGGAGGACGGCCAGGTGTAGGTGGTCTAATTCCGCATCTAATGGATGGTGGGATGTCCATTCTACAATACGCAGATGACACCATTATTTTCATGGAATATGATCTAGAAAAGGCGAGAAATATAAAATTAGTTTTATTCCTTTTAAAACAACTATCTGGGCTTAACATTCATTTTAATAAAAGTGAGTTAGCTGATATACTATTGAAAGTGGTGTCCATCTGAATGAATAAACATGTGTCGTTCTAAACGTAACCACCGACAGAGAATTTTCTTAAAAAGATGAAGCTAATTTTAGTTTTGACTCTTTTGTACCGACCTTCTCGATGTCATCTCAGCGTGAAATTTGCACAAATCTAAAAGGGTCTCTTGTCTTTGGTGTGTAAATTTTTTATTTGTATTTATTCAAAAAAATGTACAAAAAATAATGTTAACATGTAATTATTGTAAGAATAAATTCTTTAAGTGTGTTTGCATTAAACGCATTCAATTCTTGTTCATCCGTGATTATTTGTTCAGGCAAAATTTTGCACAAGTCTAGAGTTATCTCTTGTCTTTGATGTGTACACTTTTTACATGTATAACCTATTTTTATTTTCAAGCCTAATTTATTTAAAATAGCTAAAAATTGATAGTTGCCTATTTACCCTCCTCTAGTCAATTATATCGATCCTTTCAACTGATCGGTGAACTGAGCAGATCAATGCAGTACAAAAAAATCAATAAAAGCCGGAAATGAACCAGGTAAAAAATAATACATGTGTCAGCCTAAGAAGGTTGGTTCTCCGTACATAGCCTAAAATTACAGTGATTGGTGGACCGAACAGACCGGCGCAATCCAAAAAATCATTAAAAATCAAGAATGAACTGTGCTATTAGTGAGAAATTGTACACTAATTTATTTAATAAGACGTGCTATAGCGTGGCGTTATTTTTTACAGTGAGCAAAAAGGAAAAAAAGGGCCTCGCTAGCGGTGGAATCAATGGCGGTGGTAGCGGACTCTATATTTCTACTGCAGAGTGAAATATAGGCGGTGAACTAACCCATCAAAAACCAGCAGGCGACCCTCTAAAACTTGCCTAAAGCAGATGCAAACCAGGGGCACGTGGCAATCATATAAGCTTTGAATCATAGCACTGTGAATGCACGGGGTTGCCCCTGGCTTAGCCAGTATTTCATATATATATATATATATATATATATATAGAAAATCCATCCTACCACCTGGAGTAGTTACCTCACATGTCTCATATACTACCATGTGATACTATATATATATTATTTTATTATTTTAAATATGTTCATGTACTTATCTAAGATATTTCAAAGTAAGTTATATGAAAAAATTGCATATGAGCCCATAATTTTTGTTATATTTGCGAAATACGTACATATTTGTACGTAAAAAAGAGTATACTTAAAACAAGATATATACTACCTAAAAATTAGTATATATACTACCTAATCATTGTTATATACTACATACTACACGTACATACTCTCGGTTTCGTCAGATACTACATACAACATACAAAACGCAAGTGGTAGTAACTACCACTGCTTGTAGGAAATATATATATATACCGCTGTTATAGGCATGACATAAAAAAATCATAAACTAAAATTTAATGGCAATTTTTTAAAAAGAAAATGCATAGAAGGGTCTAGAACAAAGAGAAGTGTTTATGATTTGAAGTTTGTACATTGTAATTTGTTTAGAAGGAAAAATTGAAGAATTAAAATATAGAACATTCCAAAACAAAGAAGTGCTTGTTTTTTCTATAAGTTTGTTCATCAACCACGGAATCTTGTAGATAGTACATGTGGCAGTCAGGTAGAGTGAAGAGGTTATCGAATGACCAACAACGCTCTAATTTGACACATCTCTACAGTTGAACTAGTTTCATCCAGCTGACATTCAAAGTTATTCATACACTATATAGTGTTATAGATATAGATATCAGTGAAATTAGATTGACTACAAATGATATGCAATGCAATGAGATAAAGCCAGTGGCCGGTTTATTATTAGCCATGCATGCCCTAAAATACAACCAATATAATACTACTCCCTCTGTCCCAAAATAGTTTTTTTTTAGATTTGTCTAGATACGGATGTGTCTAAAAACATTTTAGGACGCTGATAAATGCCACACATGTGAGCGTTAGAGTGTCTGCCTACATATTTTGTGTGGTGTATAAGAGAAACAACGCACACACCTACGTGTGGGCAAAACAAGTAATGCACACACACCTTTTTTCCCTCTCAGTCCCTCTCACACGCGTGCGTGTGGACGAAATAGATAACGCCCACACGCCCCATACGTCAGGCCTCATACCTCGTGGTCCTGCACGCCCCGCGTGACAGTCACCGCGCACCCCGCAGTTGCCATGGTCCAGACCCTCGTCAATGTTCGTTTAACTGCAGTTGCCATGTCGCTGAACTTCGGTTGCCATGTCGGACAACTACAGTTGTTATATATGGTCTGATCTACTGCAGTTGCCATGATTTCAAAACTTTAGAAGTGTCCACCCACTAACACTAGGCAGTTGCCATGTAGCACTACAAAAAGGCATGGCAAAAAACATGTTCGGGTAAAAGAGAGAGTTGCCATGTGCTCACAAGCACGCTAGGGCAGTTGCCTTGTAAAGAGAAAAAGTTGCCATCTGCTTACGTGCACGCTAGAGCAGTTGCCATGTACCATGCAAAAACACATGGCAACTTAGGTAAGAGAATTGCCATCTGCTTACAAGCAAAGGTAGGGCAGTTGCCATGTACCCTACAGAAACACATGGCAACTGCCAGCTTTGGGTGTAGGCGAGGAGACAGGCGTGTGGACGAATTGCTAAACGTCCACACACCAGCCCCTCTGCGTGCGTGAAAACTGGTGTGTGAGCGAATTGCTAAACGCCCACACACCAACCCCCCGTGTGGTGAAAAAGGACGTGTGAGCGATCGGATGAATGCCCACACACTAGCTTCGCCCTACATGGCACACAAAAACTGCTAGAACGCACCAAGATTCATGTAGAATTAGTTGGATGAGGATCCATGCATGTGGGCGAGTTGTCAGACGCCCACACGTGTGGGCGTTAGTGTTTTCGACATTTTATTATTTGATACTTCCATATCTTAATAAATGTAAGACAAGCTTTTTCTGGACGAAGGTAATATATAATTAAGAGTAAGTATCATAAACTACTATAACATACATTAATGTCGTATATATGATACTAACCTATGAGATTATTCACTCTAAGAGGTCCATAACTCCTCCACTACCCAAGCTCTACTATACGTACTGGTGGTCCCTATACAGGGATTACCAATTAGGCTCGGTTGATTCAAAGAATTTTCATAGAAATTTTGAAGGACTAGAGTTCTTTTGGAATATTTTTCTATGTTGGTTGTTTGATTCATAAGATTGAATTCTATAGAACTTTTTGGATGGATTTATGTTTACTTCCCAAAGGATTTCTAGCATCCGCTCAAACCTTTTTGAACGAATCATTTGTCTGTTCATATAATGCAATCAAAAAGCCTAAAATATTGTAGAATTGAGATGACCATTTCAATTCAATCATATGTTTTTTCTATTCCCATGCTTTTAGAATCTTACAAATCAAAGAAGCTCTTAATTTGCATGTTGTCCTGTGTGCATGAGTGCTAGTATATCAGATATTCTTTAGAGAAAAAAAGACGTATAAACAGAACGCCACTACACAGGCCGGGCTGGCCGGCACAATAAACACACACCCCTTACCTTGTCTCCTAGTCACACTAGAATAACGCAGACCAGGGTTAAACCTGCGAGTGGGCGTGTGTGTAAATGTGAGCAGTGGGCACAACTCAACCGTCCACCATGAGGTGGCTCCATAGTTTATGAATAATGTGACGTAAGACAATGCGTAAGAATATTTGTTGTATTTGTGAGGATAAAAAAAGTTGTGCGAATAATTCAAAGGTGTCATATTGGGATGTTACCGACATAGCTAACTCTTGGGCGCAAGGCTTTCAAAAAAAAAATCTTGTGCACAAGGACTTAATTACATGTCGACTTGGAGGGATTATTCTACAGATATAAAACAAAGTGAATAGAAACGGCAATCAAACTTCCATATTAGGTGAGAACTATAGCATATTGGGAACATATACACAAGTATGCTAGCACAGAATGGTTCTTAATAAATTAACGAGAAACTAAGAAATAGAGGAGTTAAATGATGCATTTTAACAGAAAACTTGCATTCAACAAACTGAAAAAGGTAGTTTCTGATTGTTTGAAAAAAGGTAGTTTCTTTTTTGAGGTGGCAAACTATATTGTTTCTTATTGGTATGACCAACCCGTCGACTGCGAGGTGCTTGTGATTAAATTGTTAATCTTAAATTATCTCAGTTCAGTCTCTTGGAGATGCTCATCAGGACTGGGCATTCATGCATAAGGGTAGAGGATGCGTACATGTTGTGGGTGTCTATATCTGTACTGTTTTTCTCATTTCTCAAAAAAAAAAATTGATGCACAATTATTATTATTTTTACAACACGCTTTATAGAGAGTAATGCATTTTATGTTGAAAAAAGACGAACATTTTATGGTTCACTTCGATCTATATTGTAAGAGAGAGCAGCACCTTTCAAGAGTAATCTAATGTCGTTACCATTGATCTCTATTTTTTGTGTGGTCACCTTTTTGAATTAATCGTACGTGTCTATAATGAGGCAGCAAGCAAAACTAAATCCTTGAGCAAGAGAGAGACACGAAACAACAGGAGTTGCACATCTAGATCTATCCCAAGGCTCCGTTTACTATTGCTGCGAATTCTTGCAATCTTATATTATGTTTGTTTATCCGCATTTGACTACTTCATGGCTAATTTCCTAAACAAATTATGAACTAAACACGACGAAGTATAGCGCAACAAACCGTAAACTGAGCCTAAATCAACTGATCGCTGGATCTAACTCCACACATGTGTTCAGAGGAAGAATCAATCCTAGAGATAACTAGGCGCGGCCGCTTTTCTTCCTGGAGATAAGTACGAGACGTCACCAATGGAACAGTGACGTGCCCGACAATGACCTAGGTAGCAGTCCCTACCCTTTACTCCAGCAGCAAGCAGCTGGCTATCGGAGACAAATATATGTTACACCACGCAATTACTTTCGACAGTGACGCAACGTGTAAGAAATTGAAGAACATAGGGACAGCATGCAGCGCAGCGCTGCGCAAGAAATCTGCAATTACCTGGCAAGAAAAGAGTCAAGTGGTAAGCAGATCTGAGCTATCGATCCATGCGCACATTTGCCTCTAGATCGTCCATCTCCGGCCTACTCAGTAGGTTGATCTGCCATGAACATTCCAGACTAATATAAGCCGAAAGCAATCGTAATCAAAACATGCGATACTGTAGTAGATCTGACAAAAATTTACGGAGATCCATGAGTATATTTTTACCTTGGTTGCTCCAAGATCCAGATTCTTGGAACCAGCTATAGCTGAATCAATCAGCGGCGCCGCAGTAAATGCCTTTTTCCCTTCCCAAGGCCGGAGCGAGGAGCAGCGGTTAACGGTAAAATCCCTTGGAAAAGATGAGAGAATTTATCAAAGCAAAAGGGAGCATCTTCGTATCGTACCGAGAGAAAAGGGAGGGAATCCGTGCGCGAAAGCGTACCCACGCGCGCGGCGCCGTACGCTCTAGCCTCCCAGAAATGGAAACTTGCAGAGAGCGGCATGAACACAAAATTGCGGGTTAGTCTGTACGGCATACGATGACGCAAAAACGACGGCCGGCCGGCCGGCCAGCCGGCCTCTGCTGTGGACGCGGCGGCGGTGTGCTAGCGCGTGCAGCCAGCCACGGCGAAGGCCGGAAGGGAAGCGGGAGAGTGGATGACAGGAAGAGCAGTGAGCACGCGGCCGCGACGGCACACCCGGGCGGTGCCGTAACGACCGGCCGTGTGCTCACTCTCTTCTGTCACCGCCCAGCGCCCGTACCGGTCCTTGCCGAGCTAAGCAGCCGCGCCGCGCCCCTTCAACGCACACCGCCGCCGCGGCCACCGCACGCGGCACGGACGCTGGCGTTCTTTTGCGAGATCGATGGGGGAGATGGGAGAGGTGGGGAGAGACGGGTGTTGGGAAGCCGGATATATAGGCCGAGGGGTTGGGGGAGGTAGCCGGGCACGCACGTGTTGGGCCCGCGGTATGGCAGCGACGAGCGGAGAACGTGCAGCGCCGGAACATTCCGCGGCTGGCTGGCTGGCTGGCTGGCTGGCTAGGATTTTCCTACTCCGATCCCGCCGCGCGCGAGAGGGGTGGTTGTCAGGCTGAGGTGGTTGGTTGCATCGATCTAGCGCATAACAAGGGCACGATCGAGCGACGGGTCGATGGCGCCCGGCGCTGCGGACGCGGCCGCGCTAGGTAACGAGCTAGCTGCTAGCTGTCGCCGCGCCGCGCCAGATCGAATCGAGCTAGCCAGCGGCGTCGCTCGCCCGGCGGCCAGGCTGGGATGGATGGATCGATGGCAGGCGTGCCTCCCCTCCTCGATCGTGTTCGGCTCTTTCTAAAATCGGGCATGCGCGGCGCCGTGAGTGAAGGCGAGGGGAGGCGTGTGGGGTTCATCTCCTCGAAGCGATAAGCTGGGGCATTAAAGCCGCGCCGGGGCCGGTGGCCCCTCGACACGACACGAGAGGCGAGGCCACCCCGCGATAAGATTTTTCCAAATCTTGCCACCCTTTTCTTTTTTCCTTCTACCACCAGCTTTGACTCACCGGCCGATCGATGACCACAACCGAAGCACAGAGATGCCCGCCCGCCCGTCCCGAGCGTCGCTGGAGCGCCAACAAGTGGCAATTTGAGCAGCGCGCCTTCTTCCCATCGCTTCACGCACATGTTCGACGTGACATGGCTGCTCCGACAACTGTCGAGCCACCAGAGAGAGAGAGAGAAACGGAATGTGTACATATACTCCATCTGTGTGCGAAAATTTCTTTTGGAGGACGAGCAGCTCCATGGAGCTTACGTTTGCAAAATTAAAAAATCATCAATTTTTTTTTCAAAATAATCTGATAAAATATAGATGTACATGGAGGCATAATGTATATGTGTGTAAAATTTCAAAACGGAATACATTGAAATGAGGGCTGTGCAAAAAAAAAACCAAATCTAGGGCTTTTCTACGCATGGCACTATTCATTCTCAAAGTTCATGAATTTGTTTTTTTTATGGGTCACATTTCAAGGTATTTTATCCTGAATTTTCACGGACACATACATTTCGTCCTTGCGTACTTGCACATTTTTTCACTATTTTTCAAACTAGAAAATTTTGAAATAAAGTGGAGCCCGGTCACCAAAACACACCCCACTGATTTGTGCACATATATACAAGTAAAGAAAGTTCTTTCAAAAATAGGGCAAATGAAAAGAGGCATGGACTTTATGTGCGTATCAATGAAAGAAATAGAGTGCTATTTGAATGTTTTTTTTTGTGGGTAGTGCTATTTGAATGTTATAGTGTTGCTATAGTGTATTAGGAGAGCCGGCGCTAAGTTCTAGCAAATATGGCTGCTTGCGGCCCTAGTTGAGTAATAGTGCGCTATTTTGTCTAAAAGTTCTAGCGTCATGCAAAAATCTAAAACAGAGAAAAAAAACCCAGCAGCCCAAAGCCGCCCTCTACGATCCATAGCCCTTAGGGCATCTCCAGCCGTTGGCCCCTCAGGGGCGCCTAAAATCGCCGCCTGGGAGTGAGCCGACGTAAAAATTGGACCTGGGGTGAGTTGGTCCTCAGTTGTCGGCCCCAGGGCCGCCCCCAGACACGTTTTAAAATAAAAGAAGTTCGACGAAGTTCGGCTTAAACACGATAAAATTCGGTCAAACACGATAAATTTCGGCCAAACACGATAAGTTTCGGCACATTTCGGCGAAGTTCACGGATTTTCATTATATAGCACATATACATAAACCAATCTAAAGGAAAAAGTGGCTGAAGTCGCCACCGTCGCCGCCATCGTCGTCGTCGGCCTTCTCCTCCTTGACGCGGGCGCCCCTGCTGGACCCCTGCCCGGCGTCGCCATGGCGGACTGGTGGCGGCGCATCGTCGTCGTCGTCGTCGCTGTTGCAGATGACGACGACTCCGCCTTCGTCGCGGTCGCGTCGACGCTCCGCGAAGCGAAGCAGGGCGGCGCGCTGGCGCTCCTTCGCCTTCTCCAGGCGCTCCTTCTCCATCGCTATGGAGTCCCTGCGCGCCCATTCCAGGGCCGCGTCGTCGTCGTCGAGCTCCGTCGTCACCGGCGCGGCCGGCTCCTTCTTCACCGGCACGAGCCCCGGCTTCATCTTTGACTTGACGAAGCGCGGAGGAGGAGCCGACGAGTAGGCGCGCCGGCCGCCCTCGTTGATGACGACGCCGGTGCTGCGAGTGCGCCGGCCAAGCGGCGTCTCCGCCGCGGGCTCGGCCTTGACGCCGAGCAGGGCCGGAGTGTCGGAGGAGTGGGATAAAGATTGGGAGGAGGAAGAAGAGGAGGAGGACCCGAACCTCCTTGGCGCCCATGGCCCGGCGCGTCGGTGCTGCGCCGGGGCGGCCGCCCTCGCCGGGTATGCCAACGGCGGGTCGTTGCCGCCCTCGAGGTTCGTCGGCACGCCCTCGAGTGTGCGACCGGGGACGCCCCACCACAGGTGGCGCCCCTCGCTGTTCTGCCGGCCGCCGACCACCGGCGCGCCGTTGGTGGATGCCAAGCGCTGCTGCTGGCGGCGCTCGAAATACGCCGCCCAAGCCGCGTGGTTGTCGGCGGCGTACTGGGGGAGGGAGAGTTGGGCGTCGGTGAGGGAGGCGCGCACGACCTTGACTTCCTCGGCGAAGTACTTCGGCTTCGCCACGGCGTCGGGCAACGGGGGAATGGGCACTCCCCCGGCGCTGAGCCTCCACCCCGTCGGCCCGGCGCGCATGTCCGGCGGCGCCGGGATGTTCGCCTGGAACAGGAGCCAGGACTCCTGTTCACGGAGTGAACGGCGGCCGAAGCCGTTGTCCGCCGCCTCGTCTCCGAGGTAGCGTTCTGCCATGGCGACGGGCTCGGGAGAGGTAGAGAGATAGAGGGAGGGGCTGGGCGGCGGCGGTCGGGAGAGGTAGGGAGAGGGAGGGGCTGCGCGGCGGCGAGGGGCGGGACTAGTGTGGGCACAGGCGAGTGTAGGCCACCGGCTATATAGTCGCGCCGCACCCGTGTGTACGCGTGCGAGGAAGGGGAGGCGTCGGCGCGTCGTCCCTTGACGCGCCGCCCGTGAGGAATCAATGGCAAGGCTGACCGGCGGCAGCCTTGCCATTGATTCTCCTCGGGAACCGAGGCCGTTGGGGGAAGACGAGGCGCCGTGTCGCTGACGCGGCGGGCCCGTGGCTGTTTCGAGCCAAAACAGTTCGCCCCGGCGCCCCCGGGCGCCCCCCAGCGCGCCGGGTTCGGCCTGGGTCCGCCGGCGCTGTTTTCAGCCCAGGCCGGCGAAAATCAGGCTCCTAGGGATGTGACTGGACCGTTTTTTGACGCCGATGCGAAAAAATCGCGTGAGGAGGTCTTCCTGGGGGCACGGCTGGAGATGCCCTTACGCCTCTCATTCTTAACATTAGTCCTAACTCACGAGGCAAGGATACCTCACATCCGTTCCAATTCCCACTTGAGCTGTGAGCCACGACGGAGTCGGTCTCTTATAAGCAGTGGCGACTACCTTCAGATCGACTCCAGCCAACACGAGAAAGGGTGATGTCAGCGACGCCACCAGTTACGATGAAAATTCAACCACCAACTAATACTTTCCTTTGCTGCTTCCATGGTTCCACCTCGCTAAGCTCCTCCCGCTGCTTGCTCATGAATCTGCGTGTCTCGTACTGCTGCTCTTATGTGCTAGTGTGGCACTTCTCGCATCTTCCATGGAAAGTTGACGAGGGTGGCGCGGCTGTGGAGATGCGGAGGACGCGGTGTAGGGGACGTCGGGGCCGACGAATCCTAGTCCGGGCTCGACAGATCTGGCTGCCGGTTCGACGAATCGGGCGGGTGCTGGTCACTGCCGATCCGCATGGGGATGGAGGATGTAGGGAAGTGAGAGCGGATGGTTCAAACATCAGTTTAAAATTGGATCAACCACATTTTCTGATTTTGTGCTTCCACACAAATATATTATGCCTCCACTAGTAGAAAAGGAGGCAATGATGCAGGCCGGGTCAGCCCATTAGTCCCGGTTCAGTTCAGAACCGGGACCAATAGGGGCATTGAACCCGGTTCGTGAGCCCAGGGGGGCGGTCAGGCCACGTGGGCCATTGGTCCTAGTTCGTCTGGACCTTTTCGTCCCGGTTGGTGGGACGAACCGGGACCAATGGGCCTCGCTCCTGACCCACCACCATTGGTCCCGGTTGGTGGCTTGGACCGGGACCAAAGGCTCCTCTTTAGTCCCGGTTCATGCCACCAACCGGGACCAATGAAGTGCCTATATATACACCCTCGCGTAAGAGTAGAGCACACTGCTCTGTTTTTTCTGGCCGAGGGGAAGAGGGCTTGGTGGTGCTCTAACTCACCTTCTATGCACACAAGGTGTTCGATGGAATGCCCGAGCCACACTACTTAACCTTTCTCCTCTCCAAGCTCGACCTCCAAGCTCCATTTGCCTCAATATTTATCTAGGTTTAGCGGTCCGTCACGCCCCGTCCCCGTCTTCACCGCCGTCGATCACCCGCGCCGAGCTCATCGCCGGCATCATCGTGGTGAGCCTCTTATTCTTATCTTCTTTCTGAAAGGAAAAAATATTCTTACTTGTATGTTTACATAGATATTTGTATTATTTTCTTACTTTTATTATTGCATCTTATATAGTGCGATGGTTTTGGTATCCGCCCCCGTCGGCCCTCGTCCTGTCTATGATTCGGATGTTGTATATATATTATCTTTATAACTATTGGTTCATTTATTGTTTATGAAAATTATGCCGACCAACGTGACATAGATTTTATTTATGTAGGATGTATGTGAATCAGAAATTCCAACCGACCCTATTGTCGAGAGGTTAAATTTAGTTGAAGAAGAAAACAATTTGTTGAAGGAAAAAATAAAAAAATTGAGGAGGAGAAGATGATATTGGAGTTGCATGTTGCGGATGTCGTCGATGATCACAAGATCAAGATGGATGCAATGCGCTTGAAGATTAGAAAGATTAGAAAATATGCCATTCATACAGAGGCTTGGTATCATTATGCCGTTGGATCAATTGTTACCTTGGTTGCGATTATGATCGCATTGAAATGTTTTACATAGTTTCAATGTATGGTTTAATTAATTAGATGCTCTGGAGAGCTATATGTTGTTAGATTAGAACTATGTATGTACTTTGGTTTTAATGTGATGATGAACTTCTATTAATTTGGACACTTAATTATATATAATGCACGCCGATGAACCGGCAATGGATATACGGTGACAGACACACCTCCGGCGAGTCAGGGCACTCCGCCTCCTCCATCACCTCCTCCTCCGGCGAGTGACGATCAGGACACTCGGCCGGCTCCTTCTTTGGCGCGTGGCGGCACTCCGCCTCCTTCTCCGCCTGCTCCGGCGCGCCCAAGCAGTCAGCCTCCTCCTTCTCTGTCTCGTCAGCAAGGCGGAAGAGACCCGCCGCCGCTCTGGCTACTCCGGCGTGTCGTAGTCCTTCTCATCTGCCTCGTAAGCAAGTAAAGAAGACAACCGCTCCGTCTGCTCTGCCGACGTCTAGCAGTACAGCCAGAGGCGGGAGGACATACAGATTCGGTCCTTCTCTGAAGACTCCAGAGAAGTTACCATACGAGAGGACCCTGGAGGAGAACGCCGAGATCGCGCGAGAAGAAGTGAGGAACTTCTTTGAAGGGGTGAAAACAAAGAAACATCCACCTCCAGAGGAGAAGGTAGATCCGGTGAAAGCGAAGCGCACTCTGGCTGCCCTGACAAAACCACCCAAGTCTCCGCTGAAAGGCAACTATGATCGCATTATTGGAAAAGAATTTGCCGAAGCGGAGCGGTCGGGAAGTACTGTCAGTGATCAAATGCTGAAAGAATGACGAGCTGGGAAACAAATTGCCCATCTCGGCGAACAAGCGAAGCAATCGTGCCCCCCGCTCAAGGTGCCTAGCGACATCGTCGCTAATGATCCGAGGATGGTGCCCGGTTATAGCAATATTGGAGATTACCTGCCCGACGATGTACATTATGATTTCATGGAGGTGCAGATACAAAGATACGAGTACGGGAAGCCTCTCGTCAAAGATGAAAGATCTCTATCAACGATGATGCGAAGATTGCATGATTGGTACTTGAAAATCTGCAGAGAGTTTGGGGGGAGGAGTACTTTGTATGTGAGAGTTAAAAAGGAGCATGACCTCGTTGGAATTGAACTGTTGCCTGTTCCATTTGAGGAGTTCTTTCAGTTTTTTCAATCAATTGGCCCTCGATAAAGCAACGGTCACCTGCTACTGTTTGTAAGTAGTACTACTTCTGTCATTAAGTCTCTCTATATAGCTCAGCTCTTTCATTGGATGTATTTATAATTATCCTCACTATATTATGCAGATTGAAGATCGTCGAATTGAAGAAAAGACAAATCGGTGATATTGGGTTCATTAACACAAATCTCATAGATGCAACTCAGGTTAAATTTCATGCCGCAATACCGAGGCCAACTTGCTACGATCGTTGGTAATAAATGAAAACAAAGATATAATACTCTTTCCTTACAACTTCAATTGAGTGTTACTGTCTTGTGCATATTCGGTTTCCCTTATATATTAGTCAAGGTTATAGTAATGTAATTGATGAGTTATGCATGCGTGTCCAGTTTCTACTATATTCTCCTAGAGATTAAGCTTGAGCAGGGACTAGTAACCGTCTTAGACTCAAGACGAAAAGATCCCCAGGACTATGCGGACATGACTCAAATGCTCGAGAAGTAAGTTAAATCGACCATTATCCACCATATCAGCAACTTTGTTCATTTTCTGATATATCAAGTAATTGTTTTCTTTGTATGACAGGGTTTGGAAAAAATTCACCAAAAAAGCTCCGGGACTCCCGAAGAAGCTGCAATTTAGACACCCGAAAGTAAGTACTATAGTAGCATGTTCCGCGCATCTCTTAGTGATTCAAGCGCTAGTTTCATCAATACCATTTGGCATTCTTGCTTATCAGTTTGATTGACCTATATTTCTTATAAAGTGGTTGTGGCAGGAATAGGAGAATGATTTCTGTGGATACTACGTTTACGAGTCCATCCGCCACACGACTTGTGAGCGGGGCTACTCTGAAGAACAATATGAAGTGCGTAAATAACAACATTCACAATTTTATTTTATTATCATCATTTGTGTTGAGTTTCATTCATTCATTCATATATATATATATATATATATATATATATATATATATATATATATATGTATGTATGTATGTATTGACCCCCTTCTTTAAATTAGATGTTTCAGAAGCGGGATGAACTCCTAGCACCAGCTCGCATGCGAGCAATTCAAGAGGAATTGGCGACATTCTTTCTTTACCACGTGATCGCTGAAGACGGAGAATATATACTATGTGGACCATGCGTCCGTATGTTAGGAGATTATATTTATAAGAGATAATTATTGTATATATGTAGTCGGTAGTGTCGGATAGATATACGAGAACTTGTTGTTCGACCAATCTCTCGGAGAAGGAGAGGTGGTCGATATCACTTCTCTCTGTATGCATATATGTTCATGACGATCTTCTGTTTCCTTTGTTTGCTTACTAACTAGCTAGCGTGTCTAGTCCTCTCTATACGTATGTATAGTACGTAGTGTCGACCAAGCACGGACATAAGAGAGGACACTTCTCTCTATTAATTATAGCTAGCTAACACAATATATGAAACACCTAAATTAACCCCACAAAACCCCCAAACCCCCCCTTCAAAAACAAAAAACAAAAACCCCAGCCACAGAAATACTGACGCGTGGATGCCTATTGGTCCCGCTTGGTGCCACCAATCGGGACCCTGCCTGGGCTCCGCGCACAGGCCACGTGGAGGCACATCTGTCCCGGTTCTGGATTGAACCGGGACTAAAGGGACACGGCATTTGTACCGACCCTTTAATCCCGCTTCAGGAAACGGGACAAAAGGCCCTTACGAACCCGGACAATAGGCCCTTTTTCTACTAGTGCTCATAGTTGATATTTATAAGATATAATTAACAAATTTTTTTATACAAAACAATATCTTCAATTATACCACGCAATAACATGTCTAGCATCGGGAGAAGGACAGCGGCGGCGCTAAATCTTGTAGTGCGATTTTTTTTGCTGGTGCATATATGCTACTTGGCCTGTTCTTCACATGTTGCTTTCAAACTTAAAAAGTGTTTCGTTATTATTCTATATAAACTGCGACAGGAACAAAGATGAAGAATCGCCATGGTGTGCATGCCGAATCTGGGATTAAAGTGATTTTTATGGACTTATTATAGATCACAAGAAATTTCATGTGTGCGTCTGTCTTCGGGATTATTGATGCCCCATTTCATTTCCAAAACAATGCGTGCGTGTATGCTATTAATGATGAACACCAACTGAGGTTACAAAAACCAAACTGCCTTGCGTATGATATTTTTCTCATACGATTTTGTACAACAAGACACATGCCCGTTCCCAACGTTTAGGCCCACTACACCAGAACAGTCTGCTTGTATGCAAAATCGTATGAAGTTTGATCATACATATAGCAGCGCTCTTACAAAAATGTAACCATGACGGGCTTGTGCATGAGCTTGAATGCTATAAGAACTGAGTAGTACGAGTAGTTGTGGTATGCCACTGTAAGGGAATATCCAGTCGACATGAACTATTATGGTTTTCAGATTTAGAATTGTCAAAAGGATGGACATGGTAATTTATGTTAGTCCAGCTGAGTACGGAGTAACTTTTTTGAAATGGTCCTGCCAGTCGCAATGATATCTTATAATGCTCATTTTTCTTTCTCACGGGGAAGAACCTATTGGTGAGAGTGGACTTGTAAAGCACGGTTCCACTATAGCCCCCCTCCCCCACCCCCCCTTTTTTTTAAATAAATGAGTTTATAAAATTTCCTGGTTTTAGAGCAAATCCAATCATCACCTAAAATTTAGCCATTGACTAGCTCCTGTTGGGTGTAATTGACATTGGTACCTACTAAGAGCATCTTCTATAGGTGATGCAAAATAAGGATGAACCACTTTTTACATCACCACGGAGCAAAAAACGCTCTCCAACTGCAGCCAGTGATGTAAATTTGGCAAAAATTAAAAAAATTAGGGTCTGATGTATATTTTACCTCCGGTGATGTAAATATACATCACCTTCTCGTGCCCCAAAAGGCACATGCCGCGTGCGCAGTGAAACTGCCGTGTCGAAATTTCCTTCCCCTTCCTGCCGCTTCGCCCGCAGCCACCGCCGACGCCATTTCAGACAATTCTGTTGCCGCCGCATCCACCTCCTCCCCTCACCGTCCAGCCGCCACCGGCCCTAATCCCGCTGTCGCCTCCTTAAATCCCACCATCGCCACCGAATTGCCGCCACCGCCTCGCCTTAATCTACCCCAATAGTCGCCCCCTGCCCTGCTCGTCGACGACCAACAACAGTCGTCCCTGCCATCGGCACACCTTCTCGCCATTCCCTTGCATCTGTTGACGTGCCTTGCTGCCGCGCCCTTACCTCCGGCCCACCAATGGCACAGAGGAACAAGTGCAAGAGCAAGAACGGCTACAAAGGGGTCCGACTGCACAAGTCCGGCCGGTGCGCCGCCAAGATGTAGCGGGGCAGCGTGTGGTACTGGCACATCACATTCGACAATGCTGACATTGACGCCCCCACCTACGACATCGCCAGATGGAGGCTCAGAGTTCCGCGTCGGAGCTAAATTGCATCACTTGTTGGAGTTGGTTGTTCTCGTTCCCCTAAAAAGCACGTTTTTGGTGTTGTATATTTTACATCAAGCCACTTTTGGAGTCCTATTTTACATGACCAATTGGAGATGCTCAAGTTTTTACAAATAGACAAGTAAAATGCCTGTGCGTTGCCACGGGACATGCATATTCTATTAGTTCAATATTAATTGTGTATAACATATATTTGTAGGATCGTCTTTATATTGTCCAAAATTTCTCAACCTTATTGAGCACTGCACTGCCAACTAAAAGTAAAGTTAAAGTTGTCAAATAATAAGAGATAAAGCATAAGGCAAGTAAAAACAAATATGGACTCACAACAGCAAGCGGGAGATAATACATGTAAATAAATCAAGACGATTGTTCAAATACAAACTTCAGATTGTTATAGTATAAACTGCATTTTGTATATGTTTAACAGTGTTGTAATAAATATATAATGTTACTTCGACTAAATATAATTTATCCCAATTTTCATGAGCAAATCTTGCGTGACTTGTGGAATCTTAGCTATACATTCATTGTCCTTGTATGTCAGCAAATCACATTTAAGCAATTTCATCGATCAATCATTGGACAATTATTTGATATCCCAACTGGTTTGATTTCTCAGTAAACATAATGCCAAGTTGTAAGTTAAACACAAATGATTCTGCATGATGGAGGTGACCTGAACAAACGAATCTCTCTTAATTAAAAATATATAGAATTATCTAATTTCATTCTACAAAATATAGGTATACATAATTTATAAAAAAAATATAAAATACGATTACTCAAAGTATAAGTGTCAAATATCTCACCAATGATGTAAGGATCTATCTATATACGATGTTCTTTGTGTACATACCAATAGGACAATCAGAGCTCTTGTTTATGCCGTGATTTGAACTCTTCTTTTTGCTATCATCTGAGCTCCTTTTCTTATTACCAGCATCCAAAATGACAAGAATCTTGATGTTCCTTCTAGCTGTGGATCTAGATAGCGCAACATACAATTACTCGTAGGAGAACAACGGCTCGAGCAAGTAAATACCCGTGTTTGGTATAGTCTGTCACTGTGCCTTGTTAATTGTCATGGCGAAGCTAAGCCTAATTGGAAATTGTTTCCTCTTGAACTGAAAAGGGAACATCTCATCATCAGAGGGACAAAGGGGGGGGGGGGGGGGTCCTTGGCAAGAATATCCTCTTTCCAACATGTTGGCCCAACACAATCTCGGCATCAATCACATTCCTTTGGAATCCTCGAACCAATAGCCTCGTGCCATTGCAAAGTTTGTTTGCAGGGTCAATGTTTCTGAGTAATATAACAGGGCAATTAATTTTGAGCTTCAACACATGTATGGGAAGCCCATTAGGGATTAGTGTGTTAAGGAACTCAGAGGGGTAGTAGTTGTGAGGGTTGTCCACCGCATGATCAAAGCTATGGTACACCATCTCACCTCCCTCAAATCGATTGATCATCTTCAAATTAATCCTATCCACACAAGCATTTCGTGTCGACAAGTTTTCTCTGGAGGTGATGTAGTTTGGGTCTAACATGTTAGCACCGAGACTGGGAAAAATATTTCCTATTAGTCTATTAAGGTCGGTGTCTTTCCCAGTAGATGGCACACATATCTCGTTTGGAAGGCAAACATCACCATCACCATTGGTCTCCTCCTTACCATCACTGATGCACAATAGGTATTCTGCAAACAACGGGTCACTATGTGCCCTCATATTGCGTACCATCTTAAGGTGACGCATGCAATCCCAAAGGTAAGACCTACGTAGTGATGAATCAATTATTTGAGCCCTTGACCCCTTACAGGCAACAAGGAAGACCCGCCTGAAATCTCCACCGAACTGAACTGTCTTTCCGCCGAATGGCAAGTCTAGTTAGCTCATTATATCACGCATATTGTTGTCCAAAGCATCCACTACTTGTCCCTTTGTCATGGAAGCCTCATCCAAAATAATGAGAGAAGCTGACTTTAGGAGCTTGGTAGTCTCGCTCTGTTTCGTGAAGCTACAAAACCCACATCATCAATGTTCAATGGTATCTTGAACCATGAATGAGTTGTTCTTCCTCCGGGCATTATGGAAGTCGCAACACCGGAAGTAGTTGTCGCCATAGCAATCTTTTTATGCATGCATACCATTGCGAGTAGTGCTCTGTAAATATGTGTTTCCGGTGCCTCTAGGTCCATCCACAAAGAACACACCATCCTCATCACCATCAATAGTAGACATAATTTCACCATATGCGGCCCTCTGTTCCATATTGAGTGAGTCTCACATATTTGTGTCCTCGGGGTTGAGCTCGATGGTGGACTCCTTGAAGATCTCCCTTGGAACACAGTGGCACTATCATATTCCTCATCGATATTAGGAAGATGAAATGACTTTATGTCCTTGCCCATTGACTGTAGCATATTCCTAATATCTATTAGAACCATTTTCTCTACTACCACTTTGGATGGATTGTTGTGCCAATAGTCTTCTGACATTGCCTCCAAGTGCTTCTCCTAGAGTCCGCGTACATCGCTTGGCTCGCAAAATACCAATATTGTTGCAAAGAGCCTTCGTAGAGATGATGTCATCTCGCACAATGTAGATTCAGTAAGGGGCTCATCCAATGTGTTGACCCCTTCGACCAATCATCTTCTCTTTGCAGCTTCACGAAAGGTTGGCAGGATCTCGCCATTAATGGTCCTTAGATCATCGTAGGAGGTGGCACCGGTGACATGGTTTAGAAGGACCCGCGGGTAATAGCGTTCCCCCTCAGCCGGATGAGAGAACACAATTATTCCAAGTTGTCCACCTGTGTCTTGTGACCTTCTTTTCTAGTATTTATTCTTACGTGTCTGCTAGTATACCATTCAGGGAAGTACCTATACAAGATAGAACGGGCCTCCTCGTGTAACTTGTTCACCTCGAAGTACTCTGTAAGCATTAACTTCCAAGCATCTTCATGGTTAACTACTAGTCGGATATCTTGGCCCTCTTTGAACGACACCATGTGCATGTTTGGAAGATGGAGTTGTAGTTGCATCACAGGTGGTGAGTTCTTACTCAATTCAATGCCGTATATCCTCCACAAGGCCTTCGAAGGAGTCACCCACCTCGCATCTCTATATTGTTTTATATCATCTATGTCTCAATTGCTATCTGCCTTTCCAGCCTCGCTCGTTGAAACAGACGCCCGATCATGGCCCTTGTATATGTACTTGAATAGGTACTTAAGAACCTTTATATATGCTTCCACATGCCTCAACATTGATGTGACAATTGAAGTGACGCATGAGGTGTGGGTTATATGGGATGACCGACCTATTATTAAGCCATTCCTTCCGAACCATTACTTTACTACATCTTCACGTCTTTTGTAAAGAGGTTAGGAGTCCTTGCCATGTAAGGTAGCGGCGTTGAAAGGCTAAGGATAGTGATTATTGCAATCAGGCACTACTAGGGAAAACCCTAGTAGTAGTGCTTGAAATATGCATAGCAGTAGCGCTGGGTCCTACGCTACTGCTACCGCGCTACAGCTAAGTGGCAGCAGTAGCACTGGTATGGGTAGCGCTACTGGTAAGTATGGTTAGCAGTAGCGCTGCCCTGACCAGCGCTACTGCTACAACTTAACTGTAGAGCTTGTACAAACGAAGCGCTGCTGCTAGTAGATGCTTTCTAGTGCTACTGCTAGTATTCCTGCTTTCACAGATTTACACCCCCTCTACGTATTTGTGATGTATTTATACATGCTATATGCAGTAGTTTCATTAGATCATACTAAACATGCACTATTCTCATCATATCATAGACATACAGTAGTCTCGTCATACCATCATCATCATCATTCAACACAAATATCATCACATCTTGAAAATAGCGATACACAAGTGCGATCATGTCATGTTGATACATCTCCAACGTATCTATAATTTTTGATTGCTCCATGCTATATTATCTACTGTTTTGGACAATATTGGGCTTTATTATCCACTTTTATATTATTTTTGGGACTAACCTATTAACCGGAGGCCCAACCCAGAATTGCTGTTTTTGCCTATTTAAGTGTTTCGAAGAAAAGGAATATCAAACGGAGTCGAAACGGAATGAAACCAACCGGAGAAGTTATTTTTGGAAGGAAAGCTACTGGAAAAACTTGGAGTGCACGTCAGGAAAGGAACGAGGGAGCCACGAGGCAGGGGGCGCGCCCACCCCCTAGGGCGCGCCCTCCACCCCCGTGGGCCCCTCGTGGCTCCCCTGGCATACTTCTTTCACCCATATATACCCACGTACCCTAAAACTATCGAAGAGCACAATAGATCGGGAGTTCCGCCGCCAGAAGCCTCCGTAGCCACCGAAAACCAATCTAGGACAATCCCTCTCCGGTGGCCATCTTCATCATCCCGGTGCTCTCCATGACGAGGAGGGAGTAGTTCTCCCTCAGGGCTGAGGGTATGTACCAGTAGCTATGTGTTTGATCTCTCTCTCTCGTGTTCTTGAGGTGATACGATCTTGATGTATCGCGAGCTTTGCTATTATAGTTGGATCTTATGATGTTTCTTCCCCCTCTACTCTCTTATAATGGATTGAGTTTCCCCTTTGAAGTTATCTTATCGGATTGAGTCTTTAATGATTTGAGAACACTTGATGTATGTCTTGTCGTGCGTATCTTTGGTGACAATGGGATACCACGTGATTCACTTGATATATGTTTTGATGATCAACTTGCGGGTTCCGCCCATGAACCTATGCATAGGGGTTGGCACATGTTTTCGTCGTGATTCTCTGGTAGAAACTTTGGGGCACTCTTTGAGGTTCTATGTGTTGGTTGAATAGATGAATCTGAGATTGTGTGATGCATATCATATAATCATACCCACGGATACTTGAGGTGACACTGGAGTATCTAGGTGACATTAGGGTTTTGGTTGATTTGTGTCTTAAGGTGTTATTCTAGTACGAACTCTAGGGCTATTTGTGACACTTATAGGAATAGCCCAACGGATTGATTGGAAAGAATAACTTTGAGATGGTTTCGTACCCTACCATAATCTCTTTGTTTGTTCTCCGCTGTTAGTGACTTTGGAGTGACTCTTTGTTGCATGTTGAGGGATAGTTATGTGATCCAATTATGTTATTATTGTTGAGGGAACTTGCACTAGTGAAAGTATGAACCCTAGGCCTTGTTTCAACGCATTGCAATACCGTTTACGCTCACTTTTATCATTAGTTACCTTGCTGTTTTTATATTTTCAGATTACAAAAACTATTATCTACTATCCATATACCACTTGTATCACCATCTCTTTGCTGAACTAGTGCACCTATACAATTTACCATTGCATTGGGTGTGTTGGGGACACAAGAGACTCTTTGTTATTTGGTTGCAGGGTTGCTTGAGAGAGACCTTCTTCATCCTACGCCTCCTACAAATTGATAAACCTTAGGTCAGCCACTTGAGGGAAATTTTCTACTGTCCTACAAATCTCTGCACTTGGAGGCCCAACAACGTCTACAAGAAGAAGGTTGTGTAGTAGACATCAAGCTCTTTTCTGGCACCGTTGCCGGGGAGGTGAGTGCTTGAAGGTATATCTTTAGATCTTGCAATCGAGTCTTTTAGTTTCTTGTTTTATCACTAGTTTAGTTTATAAAAGAAAATTACAAAAAATGGAATTATGGATGCCTCATATGCTTCATCTTTTTAATGTCTTTCATGAGAATAAGGATTATGATAATTGTGCTCAAGTGCTAGAGTAAGAATGCATTAGAATGTTTGGAACTAAATATTTGAATGATGAGCATGATTGCAATGTTGAAAGTATGAATTCCTTGAATATCCATGATGCTAATGATATGCAAAGCCACAAGCTTGGGGAAGCTATGTTTGATGAAGATGATATTTTTTGTCCCCCAAGTTTTGATGAGCAAATTTATTATGATGAAAGCATGCCTCCTATTTATGACGATTATATTGATTAAAGTGGATTTGGAGAGGTCATGACTTTATTTAGTGATGAATCCACTATTTCGGAAGAGGTTCCAATTGATTATGAGAACAAAGTTGCTATCTATGATTATTATTGTGATGACTTGTATGCTATAAAGAATAATGATATCCATGAAACTTGTAATCATGATTTTAGTTTTCAATTGGATTATAACTCACATGATAATTATTTTGTTGAGTTTGCTCCCACTATTATTCATGAGAAGAATTTTGTTTGTGTGGAGAGTAATAAAAATTCTATGCTTATAGATCATGAAAAGAATGCTTTATGTGATAGTTATATTGTTGAATTCATTCATGATGCTACTGAAAATTATTATGAGGGAGGAACATATGCTTGTAGGAATTACAATAATATCAAGTTTACTCTCTATATGCTTAAAGTTTTGAAGTTATGCTTGTTTTACCTTCCTATGCAAGTTGATTCTTGTTCCCACAAGTTGTTTGCTCACAAAATCCCTATGCATTGGAAGTGGGTTAGACTTAAATGTGCTAGTCATATTCTTCATGATGCTCTCTTTATGTTACAATTCTTATCCTTTATGCGAGCATCGTTGAAATCATCATGCCCAGCTAGGGGCGTTAAACGATAGTGCTTGTTGGGAGGCAAGCCAATTTTATTTTTGTTCCTTAATTTTTGCTCCTGTTTAGTAATAAATAATTTATATAGCCTCTATTATTATTGAGTTTTTATGTTTTAATTAGTGTTTGTGCCAAGTAGAACCTTTGGGTAGACTTGGGTGAAGTCTTTATGATCATGCTGTAAAAAACAGAAACTTTAGCGCTCACGAGAATTGCTACCATTTTTATTTGGAGAGTGCTATTTAGTTAATTATTTTTTAAGATGATTAATAGATAAATTCCTCAGGTCCATCAATTTATTTGAGAATTTTATGAGTTCCAGAAGTATACGTTTGATCCAGATTACTACAAACTGTTCTGTTTTTGACAGATTGTGTTTTCGATGTGTTGTTTACTTATTTTGATGAATCTATGGCTAGTAAAAGAGTTTATAAACCATAGAGAATTTAGAATACAGTAGTTTTAACACCAATATAAATAAATAATGAGTTCATTACAGTACCTTGAAGTGGTGTTTTATTTTCTTATACTAATGGAGCTTACGAGTTTTCTACTTTAAGTTTTGTGTTGTGAAGTTTTCAAGTTTTGGGTAAAGATTCGATGGACTATGGAATAAGGAGTGGCAAGAGCCTAAGCTTGGGGATGCCCAAGGCACCCCAACGTAATATTCAAGGACAACCAAAATCCTAAGCTTGGGGATGCCCCGGAAGGCATCCCCTCTTTCGTCTTCGTTCATCGGTAACTTTACTTGGAGCTATATTTTTATTCGCCACATGATATGTGTTTTGCTTGGAGCGTCAATCTATTTTATTTAGTTTTGCTTGCTGTTTGAATAAAATACCAAGATCTGAAATTCTTAAATGTTAGAGAGTCTTCACATAGTTGCATAATTGTTCGACTACTCATTGATCTTCACTTATATCTTTCGGAGTAGTTTGTCATTTGCTCTAGTGCTTCACTTATATCCTTTTAGAGCACGGTGATGGTTTTATTTTATAGAAATAGATGAACTCTTGTGTTTCACTTATATTATTTTGAGAGTCTTAAATAGCATGGCAATTTGATTAAATAATCCTAATATGCTAGGCATCCAAGAATAGTAAAAACTTTCATATAGAGTATTGAATACTAAGAGAAGTTTGATGCTTGATGATTGTTTTTAGATATGGAGGTAATAATATCAAAGTCATGCTAGTTGAGTAGTTGTGAATTTGAGAAATGCTTGTGTTGAAATTTGCAAGTCCCGTAGCATGCACGTATGGTAAACGTTATGTAACAAATTTGAAACATGAGGTGTTATTTGATTGTCCTCCTTATGAGTGGCGGTCGAGGACGAGCGATGGTCTTTTCCTACCAATCTATCCCCCCAGGAGCATGCACGTAGTGCCGAGGTTTTTGATGACTTGTAGATTTTTGCAATAAGTATGTGAGTTCTTTATGACTAATGTTGAGTCCATGGATTATACGCACTCTCACCCTTCCATCATTGCTAGCCTCTTCGGTACCGTGCATTGCCCTTTCTCACATTGAGAGTTGGTGCAAACTTCGCCGGTGCATCCAAACCCCATGATATGATACGCTCTTTCAAACATAAACCTCCTTATATCTTCCTCAAAGCAGCCACCATACCTACCTATTATGGCATTTTCATAGACATTCCGAGATATATTGCCATGCAACTTTCCACCATTCCGTTTATCATGACACATTCATCATTGTCATATTGCTTTGCATGATCATGTACTTGACATCGTATTTGTGGCAAAGCCACCATTCATAATTTTTCATACATGTCACTCTTGATTCATTGCATATCCCGGTACACCGCTGGAGGCATTCATATAGAGTCATCTTTTTTTCTAGTATCGAGTTGTAATCATTGAGTTGTAAATAAATAGAAGTGTGATGATTATCATTTTCTAGAGTATTGTCCCAAGTGAGGAATAAAAAAAGAAGAAGAGAAAGGCCATAAAAAAGAGAAGGCCCAAAAAAATGAGAGAAAAATAGAGAAGGGACAATGCTACTATCCTTTGCCACACTTGTGCTTCAAAGTAGCACCATAACGTTCATGATAGAGAGTCTCTTGTTTTATCACTTTCATATACTAGTGGGAAATTTTCATTATAGAACTTGGCTTGTATATTCCAACAATGGGCCTCCTCAAGTGCCCTAGGTCTTCGTGAGCAAGCAAGTTGGATGCACACCCAGTTAGTTTCTTTTATTGAACTTTCATACATTTATAGCTCTAGCGCATCCGTTGCATGGCAATCCCTACTCCTTGCATTAACATCAATCAATGGGCATCTCCATAGCTCATTGATTAGCCTCGTTGATGTGAAACTTTCTCCTTTTTGTCTTCTCCACATAACCCCCATCATTATATTCTATTCCACCCATAGTGCTATGTCCATGGCTCGCGCTCATATATTGCATGAAAGTTTATAGGTTTGAGATTACTAAAGTATGAAACAATTGCTTGGCTTGTCATCGGGTTTGTGCATGATGAGAGCACTCTTGTGTGACGAAAATGGAGCATGACTAAACTATATGATTTTGTAGGGATGAACTTTCTTTGGCCATGTTATTTTGAGAGGACATAATTGCTTAGTTAGTATGCTTGAAGTATTATTATTTTTATGTCAATATGAACTTTTGTCTTGAATCTTTCGGATCTGAACATTTATACCACAATTAAGAAGAATAACATTCAAATTATGCCAAGTAGCACTCCACATCAAAAAATTCTTTTTTATCATTTACCTACTCGAGGACGAGCAGGAATTAAGCTTGGGGATGCTTGATACGTCTCCAACGTATCTATAATTTTTTATTGCTCCATGCTATATTATCTACTGTTTTGGACAATATTGGGCTTTATTATCCACTTTTATATTATTTTTGGGACTAACCTATTAACCGGAGGCCCAGCCCAGAATTGTTGTTTTTTGCCTATTTCAGTGTTTCGAAGAAAAAGGAATATCAAACGGAGCCGAAACAGAATGAAACCAACTAGAGAAGTTATTTTTGGAAGGAAAGCTACCAGAAAAACTTGGAGTGCACGTCAGGAAAGGAATGAGGGAGCCACGAGGCAGGGGGGCGCGTCCACCCCCCTAGGGCGTGCCCTCCACCCTCGTGGGCCCCTCGTGGCTCCCCTGACGTACTTCTTTCACCCATATATACCCACGTACCCTAAAACTATCGAAGAGCACAATATATTGGGAGTTCCGCTGCCAGAATCCTCCGTAGCCACCGAAAACCAATCTAGACCCGTTCCGGCACCCTGCCGGAGGGGGCAATCCCTCTCCGGTGGCCATCTTCATCATCCCGGTGCTCTCCATGACGAGGAGGGAGTAGTTCTCCCTCGGGGCTGAGGATATGTACCAGTAGCTATGTGTTTGATCTCTCTCTCTCTCTCTCGTGTTCTTGAGGTGATACGATCTTGATGTATCGCGAGCTTTGCTATTATAGTTGGATCTTATGATGTTTCTTCCCCCCCTCTACTCTCTCGTAATGGATTGAGTTTCCCCTTTGAAGTTATCTTATCGGATTGAGTCTTTAAAGATTTGAGAACACTTGATGTATGTCTTGCCGTGCGTATCTGTGGTGACAATGGGATATCACGTGATTCACTTGATGTATGTTTTGGTGATCAACTTGCGGGTTCCACCCATGAACCTAAGCATAGGGGTTGGCACACGTTTTCGTCGTGATTCTCCGATAGAAACTTTGGGGCACTCTTTGAGGTTCTATGTGTTGGTTGAATAGATGAATCTGAGATTGTGTGATGCATATCGTATAATCATACCCACGGATACTTGAGGTGACATTGGAGTATCTAGGTGACATTAGGGTTTTGGTTGATTTGTATCTTAAGGTGTTATTCTAGTACGAACTCTAGGGCTGTTTGTGACACTTATAGGAATAGCCCAACGGATTGATTGGAAAGAATAACTTTGAGGTGGTTTCGTACCCTACCATAATCTCTTCGTTTGTTATCCGCTATTAGTGACTTTGGAGTGACTCTTTGTTGCATGTTGAGGGATAGTTATGTGATCCAATTATGTTATTATTGTTGGGGGAACTTGCACTAGTGAAAGTATGAACCCTAGGCCTTGTTTCAACGCATTGCAATACCGTTTACGCTCACTTTTATCATTAGTTACCTTGCTGTTTTTATATTTTCAGATTACAAAACTATTATCTACTATCCATATACCACTTGTATCACCATCTCTTCATCGAACTAGTGCACCTATACAATTTACCATTGTATTGGGTGTGTTGGGGACACAAGAGAATCTTTGTTATTTGGTTGCAGGGTTGCTTGAGAGAGACCATCTTCATCCTACGCCTCCTACGGATTGATAAACCTTAGGTCATCCACTTGAGGGAAATTTGCTACTGTCCTACAAACCTCTGCACTTGGAGGCCCAACAACGTCTACAAGAAGAAGGTTGTGTAGTAGACATCGCATGTCTCGAATAAGTGCAACTTCATGGTCATGGAACACGCACAAGTTTCATCATCTCTATCTAAACCATGATATAGAAGAGAAGAGCAATCAGCATGAGCAAGAGCGTGACTATGTAGTACCGGCGGTCCCGCCCCTGGTCATGCTGGAGTGTCCACCTCAAGTAACTACTTTCCACTTTGGCTCTGCTGTCGAACCCTCTGTGGCTAGCACCCGGGTATCTGTGCACCTAGGCCTGAGCGGCTGGCCAGTGGTCGTAGACTCGTGGAACCCTCCCAACATACACGGTGTAGTAGTCCTTCGCCATCTCTGATCTATGTACCTGCATCGTGAGTTGATGAATTGAACGATAATATGCAACATAATGTACTTAAGAAAACAAAGAGGCATAATTAGCAAAATACAAGCAACCAATAGTTAACATAAATGACGAGTTCCTCATACCCAAACTAATTAACTAGAGCGATCTATGCTAGTTCAGGACCATGGTTTAGTTACATCACATAGTTTCGCCGTGCATAAATTTAAAGTTTTGCCATAGAAAGACAATAGTGACACATTGTCATCGACAATCAATCCTCCATGTTGGTGGTCCAATCTTTATAGTCAGGGAGGAAGCACACGAGCTTCTTGAAAGGCTTCAGGTCCAGACGCTGAGCGAGTAGTAGTGCTCGGACATCTTCCCGCGTGATTGGCCCATGGTAGAACATCCCTATTGGTTCGAGGACCTGCTTCATGATCACTTGGGCAAGTTCACACTGTACGTGATAAAACTCAACTCTGATTTGATGATCCGGTGTCTTTCCTATGCTTGTGGCCCAGCTGACAATCTCGGCATCGTTGGTAGTAGCTGGCATGCAAAGCCGTTGATTATCCCTTCTGTACTCGAGCAGGTGATGCATGAGGTAGAATCCATCAGCCATACGGGTGTGCGGTTGCTGGATGCAGTAGAAATCGGTCTTATGATCGAAAGCCAGCCCGCAATTCCTGTACTTTTTCACCTAGATATATCCACCAGACAGGCTGAAGGTTAACATGGCACTATCGAGAACACTCTTTATGTGCTTGTAATCCTTTTTCCTAAGGTTCTTCGATGAGTCCAAGTACATAGCATGGGAGTATTCCGGGTAGAGAACGATGAGGATGCCCCCCCGCTGCGCAAATTAAGTACACCTCAAATTAGCCTCCATGCTTGCAAAGTAATGATTAACACTTACGCAAGTATATGTGCGAATGACTTGCGTGGGATGATAAGGCAAGAGAATCGCTTCCTTGTCCTTATTAGCGATCATGAAGTCATTGAGGTACTTGCTTGCATAGTCATGGTGCTCTTTGCAAACTACCAAGAAGCTCTCGTGCATATAAAACGGGTCTACGACGCAGATATATTTTATGTTCTCCATCCTGATGAAGTAGTTGAGATACAACGCATACATGCTGATGAACTGGAAATCCAGCTTGGTCATGTGGAACATGTCGTAGATGTAGTCAAATCGCAGGATGAACTTATTCGCGGGCCATCCCTCGACGTACAACTTCCCACCTAGCACCTGAGTCACGTAAAGCGGGTATCCTAGTTTTTCCGAGATGAGAAGGCTTTTCTCTTTAGCCAGCACATCTTCATGGAGTCTCTTTAGATCATTGTTCAATATGTGCTCTAGCGCTTTCGCAGGTAGGACCGGTTCGCGGGCGACATGGAAATGCTTCACACCTTCGACAAGTATTATGTCTACCACCTGGGGCTTCAGAGGCAGCTGGCTGCTTTAAGTAGCTCCGGTGCCTTTAGGGTATTTCCTTTCCGGTCTCCTTCTTTGCTTCTGGACGGGTGGCGGTAGTGAGCCCACCATACCTTCACTAACCACCACCCCCAGTATCATCGGGCTAATCAGTGGATGACCCTCGGGGGGTTGATGGGTATAGGCAGCATCTGGAGGCGTCTCCTGCGAGGATCTCTTTAAGAGAGACTTTTTGCATTCTGCCTTAGGACGTTCTGGCTCCGGCAAATCAGGCAGCATCAAGTCATCATCTCCACGCTCATAGCTTGAGTATTCGTCGTCCTGAGCCATCAATCCTCCATCATCATAGGCGGTATTGAAATACTTGTCTGGGTCATCATCATCACCCTCCATGTCATCATCAACATTTGCTTCTTGAACAACAGGGGCGACATGATCTGGCACTAATGGAGGTTGTCCCTCGCGTCCTCCGCTATCACCCGCCACGACAGGTGCAAGTAATTTGGTAGGTGGGGTGGTGTTCATACCTTCTTGAGAAGGTGGTGTTGGCGTGATACTGGGCGCCTTGAGACGAAGAAGAGACTTCGGTCAAGGCAAGAACCAGCTCTTGCATGCGCCAATCATCTTAGGGGTCTAGTCGTCATCGACTAGTACCGGAGGAGGCAAATCGTCGAAGCCCTCTAAGACACTGGCCACGTTAACCTTGAAGATGCCATTAGGCATCTCTCGGTTGTGGAACATGCGGTCCTTCGGCTTCATGATCGTTTCCTTTCCCATGGCCACCTTCTGGCCCTTGATGTCGTAGAGTAGGGTGCACGGGGTGTCGTCGGCCTACGAAGGAGACATGTCTGCGACGTCAAACATACGAAAGGCGACTGAAATGGAAGACTATAGACATGCTAGTGAAAAGGGTATGACACATAATTACCATGAGGGCGTCGAGCTCAGCCAGCGATGAAGGCCCGCCGAGCATGCAAGAGGCGGAGGTCGGGCTGCTATGGACAGAAGTGAGACCTTTTGCGGTTGCTTGAGCAGGTGCTGGTGTTGTGGTGTTCGCCGAATTTCTCCCGACAAAGCTGGGAAGGGGAAAGGCCTCTGACCGTGCATTTGGATTGTCCTTCAACCAATCGAAAATTGCCGGAATCAAGCATTGCACTGCGTCAGTAACCGCTACATTGACTAGCCCGACCAACTCTTCTTTGGTCTCGGCTTTGGTCTTATTGACCGCAATCGCAACCTTCTCGTCGATGGTATGCTGAGTGATGACCAAATGTCTCTTCCTTCTTTCCTCTGGCTCATCGCGGTAGCACGTCTTCCACTAGCACCATCTCCGACGCCGTGCACATGTCCATAGGACGACGGCTTGTCCACCGGGACCTTTTTCAGTATGTTCAGGGCCCGGTTGAATGGGGTGTCCCACTTGGGCCTCGCCGACGACTATGATGACTCGTCGCTTTCGGCTGCCTTTTGGTGATGCTCTTTCTGCAAAAGGAACGTGGATGGTTGACTAATGTGACAAAACTTGAAGTCGAATTGATTGGAAGCTAATATGATAATGTGGTAATATAACAATTACCATATATCTCATGAACTCCCTCGTGTTCGAGTCCATGTAAAAGATTTTTTGACTTTGTCCCACTTGTACCGGGCCCTGGTCCAGTCATGCTCCAGCGGGTCGGTGAACTCCACCAAGGGGTCTGGGATTCCGTGACTTTCATGTTCGTCATCCTCCTTGACCCATACGTGCCTCTTTCCCTCGTAACCACGGCTTCCGAGGCGGTGGGGAGGCGTGTTCCTGGCCTGGAGCGCCCTCATTTTCTCTGACTTTGCATTGACTGCTTCTTTACCACAATTCTCCCACGGATCTTTATATTTGACTTCATCCCACGGATCTTTATATTTGACTTCATCCCGGCCGGGGAACAAGAACCTATTGTGCAACTTCTTTAGGAGCATGTGCTCCATATGTGGTATGAGCTTCAACATCTCATCATTGATGTTGGCGGTTTTCCTGAGGATGCATACAAGTTGATTGCGCCAGCACGAGTGCACTTCCTCTGGCACTGTTGGCTCTAACTTCTTGGGGGTGCATCTTCGTGACCACAATTTGTCAGATGCCAAGCTCGTTTGGTCTTCGTATCGTCTTCTTCTTCGGTGCTATACCGGCTACAACAGCAGCGTTGCCGGTCTCGGGGGTGGTGTCGGTGCCGGTGCCAGTGCTAGTGTCGGCATCGGTGTCGGGGTTGGTGCCACTGCCGCCACCATGCAACCCCATCTGGTGTTCATCTAGGTAATCGAAATAGTGATTTGCTGCCTTGATGGGGTCTGCGAGGCGAGCAGAACCCGTGACTTTGGTGTCGGTAGACATGTTTCCTATTCAACAATTGTAAATAAAAGATATAATGAAGAGAAAAAAGGGGCCTATATTTGGTCGAAATGTTGATTCATTCCCCTTCCGACAAATCCTAGGTACTCCATATGTCCTAGTTTCTAGCACAAGGCATGCCGAAAATCGCGGAAATTTTTGGCATGAACTTTGCTAAAAAGTGGACATACGGAGCGGCTGAAATTTGCCGAAATGGAAATGAATCAACATTCTAGCAAAACATAGGCCACTCGGATATTTTTTGACAATTGGCACAAGTTCATATAATAGATTTGATGCTATCTCAAGAGAACATGGCAACATCATATGACAGATTTCCAGGACTTAGCAAATTAACCACCTGTTAAAAACAGCAACATTGTGTAGGCTATATGCTCCTAAAACATCATCTAGGGTTTTATTTGCTACTGGTTTTTATTTTCTACTGTTTTTTCGTAAATGATCTCTCTCTCTCTCTGTGTGTGCTATTGACCCTAATTAATTAGCTATGGCATTAGCTACTGCCCTAAACAAATTTGCCCTAGCTAAATTTTATATACCCTAAACTAAATTTCCCTAAACTAAATTGCCCTAAACTAAATTGCACTAAACTAAATTTCCTAAATTTCCCAAACTAAATTGCCCTAAACAAAACCGCGCTAAACTAAATTGCACTAAACTAAATTTGCTAAATTGCCCTAAACTGAATTGCTCTCTCTCTCTCTCTCTCTCTGCTACATCTCCTAGATAGGGTTCATACATCCAACACTTAGCTAGGCTAAATTCAAATTAGAGAGGGAGAGAGCAGAGAAAGAGAGAGGAGGGCAGGGGAGAGTAGAGGGAGAGGCTTACGAGACAGTCTAGAGGGCGGCGGCGTCGAGGTTGAGGGTGGTGGCGGCTAGGTTGAGGGCGGGCGCAGGGGCAATGGCCGGCGAGGTCGAGGGCGGGCGCAGGGGCGACGGCCGGCGGCGGTGAGGTCGAGGGCATCGACGGCGGGCGCAGGGGCAAGGTGGAGACTGGGGAATAAGACTTGGTGAAATTTTGAGCCTGCGTGGCGGGGAGGGGGGGGGGGTTAACTCACAATAGCGGCTACGTTGGGTTGGAAACAAGCGCTATAGCTAATTTAGCTATACCGCTGGTCCTAAGCAAGCGCTACTGCTAATTGTTCTGATTTTTATTTTTTTAATTCTAAAATACTTAGCTATAGCGCTGGTCCACAAACAAGCGCTACTGCTATTTTTCTTTTCTTTTTATTATTTTCCTTTTCTAGTTTTTAGTTTTCTTTTCTGTTTTCTTTTCTTTTTCTTTTGTATTGCTTTCTCCCTTTTGTTTTTGTTTTTGTTTTTTTCTCCCGACGACGGCGGCGTCTCCCTCTCTCCCACACTGCGTGAATATTACTGAAACCATGCATGTGGTGGTAACATATTAGTTGACCGATAACGGTTACTTAAGTGCGTACACAAAATAGATACATACATATATGTACATATATATATATATATATATATATATATATATATATATATATATATATATAAATGATGGTTTCTCATCAGCTGCGTCGACGATGTTTCACATTGAGCTTCTTCCCTTTCTTCTTCATTGCCGAGTAATTAAGCCCCTCCTTGTGACTTTTCCATAAACATGGAGTACGATCTTTCTTAGGTAATGTAGTATTGATTCTTCTTTCCAACATATGCTTCATCGTCATCGTCATCTTCCCTCATCGGGTTGCCGTATTGGTCATAGTCTTCCTCGTTGGCAACTCCATCCATTCCGACGATGCTCCTTTTGGATCTTCTCACAACAACACGATTGGGATTGACCGGGTCGGTTATAAAGAAGCATTGTGTCATGTGCTTAGCTTGTACCCATGGCTCATTTTCGGCGATGACTGATATGTCTCCGTCGTATCTACTTTTCCAAACACTTTTGCCCTTGTTTTGGACTCTAACTTTTATGATTTGAATGGAACTAACCCGGACTGACACTGTTTTCAGCAGAATTGCCATGATGTTGTTTTATGTGCAAAAAACAAAAGTTCTCAGAATGACCTAAAACTCCATGGAATATCTTACATTAAATAATAAAAAATCCTCACCAAAGATGAAGACCAGGGGGCCCACACCCTGTCCACAAGGGAGGGGGGCGCGCCCCCTACCTCGTGGGCCCCCTGGAGACCTTCCGACTCCAACTCCAACTCTATATATCTGCTTTCAGGGAGAAAAAATAGGAGAGAAGGATTCATCGCGTTTTACGATATGGAGCCGCCGCCAAGCCCTAAAACCTCTCGGGAGGGCTGATCTGGAGTCCGTTCGGGGCACCGGAGAGGGGGATTCGTCGCCGTCATCATCATCAACCTTCCTCCATCACTAATTTCATGATGCTCACCGCCGTGCGTGAGTAATTCCATCGTAGGCTTGCTGGACGGTGATGGGTTGGATGAGATTTACCATGTAATCGAGTTAGTTTTGTTAGGGTTTGATCCTAGTATCCACTATGTTCTGAGATTGATGTTGCTATGACTTTGCTATGCTTAATGCTTGTCACTAGGGCCCGAGTGCCATGATGTCAGATCTGAACCTATTATGTTTTCATCAATATATGAGAGTTCTTGATCCTATCTTGCAAGTCTATAGTCACCTATTATGTGTTATGATCCGTTAACCCCGAAGTGACAATAATCGGGATACTTACCGTTGATGACCGTAGTTTGAGGAGTTCATGTATTCACTATGTGCTAATGCTTTGTTCCAGTTCTCTATTAAAAGGATTCCTTAATATCCCTTAGTTTCCATTAGGACCCCGCTGCCATGGGAGGGTAGGACAAAATATGTCATGCAAGTTCTTTTCCATAAGCACATATGACTATATTCGGAATACATGCCTACGTTACATTGATGAATTGGAGCTAGTTCTATGTCACCCTATGTTATGACTGTTACATGATGAACCACATCCGGCATAATTATCCATCACTGATCCGATGCCTACGAGCTTTCCATATACTAGTTTACGCTTATTTAATTTCCCGTTGCTATTGTTACAATCACTACATAATACCAAAAATATTACTTCACTTTCATTACTCTTCTGTTACCATTACCACCACTATCATATTACTTTGCTACTAAACACTTTGCTGCAGATACTAAGTTTCCAGGTGTGGTTGAATTGACAACTCAGCTGCTAATACTTGAGAATATTCTTTGGCTCCCCTTGTGTCGAATCAATAAATTTGGGTTGAATACTCTACCCTCGAAAGCTGTTGCGATCCCCTATACTTGTGGGTTATCAAGACTAATTTTTGGCGCCATTGCCGGGGAGCATAGCTCTATTCTTTGAGTCACTTGGGATTTATATCTGCTGGACACTATGAAGAATTTGAAAGACGCTAAGACAACAATTTATCCCTCAACTACGAGGGGAGGTAAGGAACTGCCATCTAGCTCTGCACTTGATTCACCTTCTGTTATGAGTAAGCTTGCGACACCTAAACCTGCTTCTGCTATTCGTTCTGATATGTCGCATGTTATTGATGATGCTACTTCTGCTATACATGATACTTATGATGAAACTACTTCTATGCTTGATACTACTGTGCCACTTGGTGATTTTCTCGAGGAACGACTTGCTAGGGCTAGAGAGATTGAAAATATTGAATCTGATTATGATGATGAAAGTGATGATGAAGAATCACTTGTTATTCCTGAGGGTTATTTATTTGATCAAGAAGCTTCTTTAGCTATTTTAGCTTGCAAAGATAGATATGAACTCAAAAGGTTATTAGCTAAATGGAATAAGCAATCTCTAAATGCTAGGATGAAACCTGACCCTGCTTTTGCTACTTCACCTATCTGTGTTACTGATAAGGATTATGAATTCTCTGTTGATCCTGATATAATTACTTTGGTTGAATCTGATCCTTTTCATGGCTATGAATCTGAAACTGTTGTGGCACATCTTACTAAATTAAATGATATAGCCACCCTGTTCACTAATGATGAGAGATCTCGCTACTTTTATATCCTTAAAATATTTCCGTTCTCATTAAAGGGTGATGCTAAGATATGGTTTAATTCTCTTGATCCTGGTTGTGTGCGTAGTCCCCAGGATATGATTTACTACTTCTCTGCTAAATATTTCCCTGCTCATAAGAAACAAGCTGCTTTAAAGGAAATATACAACTTTGTGCAAATTAAAGAAGAGAGTCTCCCACAAGCTTGGGGGAGGCTTCTCAAGTTACTTAATGCTTTGCCTGATCATCCTCTTAAGAAAAATGAAATACTTGATATCTTTTACAATGGACTAACCGATGCTTCCAGAGATTACCTGGATAGTTGTGCTGGTTCTCTTTTCAGGGAAAGAACACCGGATGAAGCTGAAATCTTATTGAATAATATGTTGACAAATGAAAATAATTGGGCACCTCCTGAGCCAGCTCCTAGCCTCCCCAATTAATGATCCTATTCCTAAACCAACTCCGAAGAAGAGAGGTGTTCTATTTCTCAGTCCCGAAGATATGCAAGAGGCAAAGAAATCTATGAAAGAAAAAGGTATTAAAGCTGAAGATGTTAAGAATTTACCTCCTATTGAAGAAATACATGGTCTTAATTTACCGCCTATTGAAGAAACATATGATCTTAATCCTTTATTTATTGAAGAACCTCCAGACCTCGATAACCCGACACAGGTAGTAAAGGTAAATTCTCTCTATAGATATGATAAAGCTGAAATCCCTCCTGCTAAAATTGCTAGTCAATGCTTGGATGAGTTTGATAATTTTATGTTTAAGCAAGAAGACTTCAATGCTTATTTTGGTAGACAATTAAAACAAGATGCTGATATGATTAAATACTTGGGTGATTATATGGCTAATATTAGAGGTGAACTTAAACTTGTTAGCAAACATGCTTCTATGGTTACCACTCAAGTAGAACAAGTACTTAAAGCTCAAAAGGAATTGCTCAATGAGATGAATAGTAAGAAAAATAATTATGCTGTTAAAGTGGCTACTAGAACTGGTAGAATGACTCAGGAACCTTTGTATCCTGAAGGCCACCCTAAGAGAATTGAGCAAGATTCTCAGAGAAATAATATTGATGCACCTAGTTCTTCTAAAAGGAAGAAAAAGAAAAATGATAGAACTGTGCAAACTTCTAGTGAACCTATTGCTGAACCACCTGATAATCCAAATGATATCTCTATGTCTGATGCTGAAACACAATCTGGCAATGAACATGAACCTAATGAAAATGTTAATGATGATGTTCATAATAATGCTCAACCTAGTAATGATAATGATGTAGAAATTGAACCTGCTGTTGATCTTGATAACCCACAATCAAAGAATCAACGTTATGATAAGAAAGATTTTGTTGCTAGGAAACATGGTAAAGAAAGAGAGCCTTGGGTTCAGAAACCCATGCCTTTTCCTCCCAAACCATCCAAGAAAAAGGATGATGAGGATTTTGAGCGCTTTGCTGAAATGATTAGACCTATCTTTTTGCGTATGCGATTAACTGATATGCTCAAAACCAATCCTTATGCTAAGTACATGAAAGATATTATTACAAATAAAAGAAAGATACCAGAAGCTGAAATTTCCACCATGCTTGCTAATTATACTTTTAAGGGTGGAATACCAAAGAAACTTGGAGATCCAGGAGTACCTACTATACCATGCTCCATTAAAAGAAACTATGTTAAAACTGCTTTATGTGATCTTGGAGCCGGTGTTAGTGTTATGCCTCTCTCTTTATATCGTAGACTTGACTTGAATAAGTTGACACCTACTGAAATATCTTTGCAAATGGCTGATAAATCAACTGCTATACCTGTCGGTATTTGTGAGGATGTGCCTGTTGTGGTTGCAAACGTTACTATTTTAACGGACTTTGTTATTCTTGATATTCCCGAGGACGATAGTATGTCTATTATTCTTGGAATACATTTTCTTAATACTGCAGGGGCTGTTATTGATTGAAACAAAGGCAATGTCACTTTTCATGTTAATGGTAATGAGCATACGGTACATTTTCCGAGGAAACAACCTCAAGTTCATAGTATCAATTCTATCGGAAAAATTCCATCGATTATATTTGGAGGTTTTGAATTTCCTCTTCCTACTGTCAAGAAGAAATATGATATACTTATTACTGGGGATGTGCATATCCCCATTGAGGTAACCTAGTGTTATTTGAAATTTCTCCGGTTTCATGTTAATCGGAATGAGTTTGTTAACAAGACTTGATCAACCTTGTTAGTGGATTCCTTTTGATGAGCATGGGATGGATGAAACTAGAAGCACAACCTTTTGTACCCTCTGTTATTTAGTTGAAATAAAGTAAAAATAAATAATTTTCTGTCTGTTATCTGATTATATGTACAATATAAAAATACCTCAAAAATAAAAGTTCTCCAAATGCCCTGAAAATTAAATATGATTTTTTCTAGAATATTTGAGGATTTATGGAACAAAGAACACACCAGGGGGCCAACCACCTTGCCACAAGGGTGGAGGGCGCGCCCCCTACCTCGTGGGCCCACGGTGGCCCTCCTCCACTTATTCCTACAGCCAAACCCTTCTTCTTCCTCCCACAAACACAAAAAACAACTCAAGCACGAGTTCCAGCCCTCTTTGCTGCCATTTTCGATCTCCCTGCTCAAAGCACCTCTCACAAAACTGCTTGGGGAGATTGTTCCTTGGTATGTGACTCCTCCATTGGTCTAATTAGTTTTTGTTCTAGTGCTTTATTTATTGCAAATTTTTGATGCTTAGGTGACCCTGTTCTTGAGCTTGCATGTCAAATTTATATGGTCAAAAGTAGTTTTGATGCATGATATAGGCCCTAGGCACTTGTAGGAGTGGTTTCTATCAATATTATTGAGTTTGGTTTACTTTTATTTTGAAGTTACTAAAAATCTCAAAAAATATCAAAAAATGATGAGGAGATTATTGAGGGGCTCATCGAGCCAAAGCTCGAAGGAAAAGGCACCGAAGCCTAAGTATAATTTGCCGCGCACCGCGGAGGTTCGGGCGTGTGAATGGCCTTTCAAGGATTTCTTGAGAGCAGCCGGGATTTATGAAGATTTTCATGAATTGGCTCATAATGCAGGCCTCACCGCTTTCCTCCACGACCAATGCGATCAGTATCTCTTACTCACAAATACCTTTGTGCAAAACTTTCATTTTTCATTCTAGGAATTCACCACCTATGGTGGAGTTTCATTTATATGATGAGCATAAGGAGATGTCACTTTATGATTTTTGTCGGATTTGTTTAGTCCCTTTTGAGGGCAAGACAGAAGAACCACATCGTGATGATGTGGAGGGATTTATTGATACTATCACTATAGGGGAAACTAGGAAGGTTTCCGATGCATGAATCACTAGCATACATTTTCCTGTCTTACGTTACTTTGCATTATTTGCTAGTCGTTGCTTAATTGGTCGCGGAAACTGTGGAAACCTTAGTATCTCTGATATTATTATTTTTCTCCAAGGTTTATACAGTGATAACACTTTTAGTATGGGCGGTATGATTGCTAAACGGTTAAGTCTGAACCGTACAAAGGGCCCCATCTTTGGAGGCATCTATGCTACACGCCTAGCTGCACATTTTAACATACCTATTAGGCATGCTGAGAAGGAAGAAAAAGTGATGCCTCGTGTTTATCTAGATTATAAAAGTATGGTGGCACATGATTTTATTATTAAGAATAGGGCAGGAGAGCTTAAATATCAATTGTTCTTTAATAAACATCATCCTGAGACTATTACCTTGCCTGCTCCTTCTTTGTTTGATTTGACTGTAGGCACGTACCTTGTTCCGTTGACGGCTATTCACGCCTACCAGAACCCTGCACCAGCCGAGGAGCCAGAACCGGAACCACAATTTGATCCTTCATGACAGTCTAACTATCAGTGGGATCCGGAGATGATTGCCAGCCAGTGGCAATCGGAGCCTTCTTCTTCCTCATTGCAGTACGACCCCAACTATTATTATGGATATCCGCCAGGACAGCCGTGGCCATAGACCAACTTAGGCCAAAAGCCTAAGCTTGGGGAGTACGTATTTCTCACCGACATTACATTTATGCTCACACACTCATTGCTAGATGTCGTTGCTCATACTTTTTCATTGTATCATCCATTCTAGTTTATTTCCTTTTATGCTTTCTTCTTGTGTGTTTAATAGACCTTCAGAAAAACCAAAAAATTAGTTGTAGCTTTTAATCAATTTAATTTCCATGCTTGTAGTAGTAATTAAAAAGAAAACCCAAAAAGATTTCCTGTTCTTCTTTTGCTTGTTGGGAGCTTTCCCGTGTAAATAGTTTTATTTCTTTTCTTTTCTTTGGGGGTCAGTAGGAGAATACCATGATTAAATTGTTGAAGTGGCTCTTATATGATTTATTGTTGATTTAACCAAGAGCCCATATTGCTTTGTCTTCTCCTGTTTATTTAATGCTCGCAGATTCCAGCTTAGTCCAATGCACGTGCACTCTTATTATTATTCACATCGTTCGGTCGTGCAAGTGAAAGGCAATTATGATGATATATGATGGACTGACTGAGATGAGAAAAGCTGGTACGAACTCAACCTCTTTTGCTTTTGTAAATATGATGAGTTCATCGTTCTTGATTCAGCTTGTTACGAATAAACATGTTCACAATGACAATTAGAGATCATAGTTGCTTGTGCCATGCTTGATTAGCTATGAGTTATAATGGTTTACCTTGCGTGCCAACATGCTTTTGAGATGGTTATGATGTGGTATGATGGGGTGGTATCATCCTTTGAATGATTTAAGTGACTTGACTTGGCACATGTTCACGCATGTAGTTGAAACAAATCAACATAGCCTTCACGATATTTATGTTCATGGTGGATTATATCCTACTCATGCTTGCATCCAATGTTTATTAATTTTAATGCATGTACATGGCTGTTGTCGCTCTCTAGTTGGTGGCTTCCCAGTCTTTTGCTAGCCTTCACCTGTACTAAGCGGGAATACTGCTTGTGCATCCAATCCCTTAAACCCCAAAGTTATTCCAGATGAGTCCACTATACCTTCCTATATGCGGTATCTACCCGCAGTTCCAAGTAAATTTGTATGTGCCAAACTCTAAACCTTCAAATAATCATCCTGTTTTGTATGCTCGAATAGCTCATGTATCAACTAGGGCTGTCTGTATCTTCCACGCTAGGCGGGTTATTCTCAAGAAGAGTGGACTCCGCTCCTCACTCACGAGAAAATGGCTGGTCACCGGGAGGCCCAGTCCCATGCTTTATGCAAACTAAATCAAAATAATTGCAAAACAAAACTCCCCTTGGGACTGTTGTTAGTTGGAGGCACTCGTTGTTTCGAGCAAGCCATGGATTGATGTTTGTTGGTGGAGGGGGAGTATAAACTTTACCATTCTGTTTGGGAACCACCTATAATGTGTGTAGCATGGAAGATATCGCCATCTCTTGGTTGTTATGTTGACAATGAAAGTATACCGCTCAAAATATTATCCACCTCTATTTCAAAACCGAGCTCTGGCACCTCTACAAATCCCTGCTTCCCTCTATGAAGGGCCTATATATTTACTTTTATGTTGAGTCATCACCCTCTTATTAAAAGCACTAGCTGGAGAGCGCAGCTGCCATTTGCATTCATCACTGTTAATTTATATTGGGTGTGACTATGATTGGATCTATTTTACCATGAATTACAATGTCTAGTCAGTCCTTGATCTTTAAAGGTGCTCTGCATTTATGTTTTGCGGTCTCAGAAAGGGCTAGTGAGATACCATCTTGTTATATTATATTATGATTGTTTTGAGAAATTGTTGTCATCCGAGATTTATTATTATGGCTTGCTAGTTGATTATGCTATTGATATGGGTAATCATGAGACCTGAGAATTATTGCAAATGTGGTTAGTTATAATCTTTGCTAAAAACTTGAATGCTAGCTTGACATATTTATAACAACAAGAGCAAACAGAGTTTGTAAAAGTTTTTCTTTATTTCTTTCAGTTTGTCAACTGAATTGCTTGAGGACAAGCAAGGGTTTAAGCTTGGGGGAGTTGACACGTCTCCGTCGTATCTACTTTTCCAAACACTTTTGCCCTTGTTTTGGACTCTAACTTGTATGATTCGAATGGAACTAACCCGGACTGACGCTGTTTTCAGCAGAATTGCCATGATGTTGTTTTATGTGCAGAAAACAAAAGTTCTCGGAATGACCTGAAACTCCACGGAATATCTTACAATAAATAATAAAAAATCCTCGCCAAAGATGAAGACCAGGGGGCCCACACCCTGTCCACGAGGGTGGGGGAACCCCCCCTAGGGCGCGCCCCCCTACCTCGTGCCCCCCTGGAGACCTCCCGACTCCAACTCCAACTCTATATATCTGCTTTTGGGGAGAAAAAAATAGGAGAGAAGGATTCATCGCGTTTTAAGGTACGGAGCCGCCGCCAAGCCCTAAAACCTCTCGGGAGGGCTGATCTGGAGTCCGTTCGGGGCACCGGAGAGGGGGATTCATCGTTGTCGGTGTCAAAACCGGCGGATTTCGGGTAGGGGTCCCGAACTGTGCATCTAGGCCGGATGGTAACAGGAGACAAGGGACACAATGTTTTACCCAGGTTCGGGCCCTCTTGATGGAGGTAAAACCCTACGTCCTGCTTGATTAATATTGATGATATGGGTAGTACAAGGTAGATCTACCACGAGATCGGAGAGGCTAAACCCTAGAAGCTAGCCTATGGTATGATTGTCTGTTGTGGTTGTTGTGTCCTACGGACTAAAACCCTCCGGTTTATATAGACACCGAAGAGGGTTAGGGTTACACAAGTCCGGTTACAAAGGAGGAGATATCCATATCTGTATTGCCTAGCTTGCCTTCCATGCCAAGTAGAGTCCCACCCGGACACGAGACGAAGTCTTCAATCTTGTATCTTGATAGTCCAACAGTCCGGCCAAAGGATATAGTCCGGCTGTCCGGAGACCCCCTAATCCAGGACTCCCTCAGTAGCCCCTGAACCAGGCTTTAATGACGATGAGTCCGGCGCGCAGTATTGTCTTCGGCATTGCAAGGCGGGTTCCTCCTCCGAATACACCACGGAAGAATTTGAATACAAGGATAGTGTCCGACCCTGCAAAATAAGTTCCACATACCACCGTTGAGAGAATAATATTTTCGCAAATCTAATTTGCTGACCTGTTTTAGCAAAAGGACATTACGTCACGGCCCGGTGATTATTCGAACCGTTTCCTTTAACTAGCCCCGCACATAACGCGAGGCAGTTTTTTGACACACCTTGTTAAAGCAGAGATCGTGTCCCCTTATCACAGGATTCTCATCAATACGGGCGTGGGTAACCCAACCGCGCCATCGATTACGGCGCTTGTGGGATAAGCGAGTTTTACCAGGCTAGTGGGGGCGCATAGTTTCGTCCGCCCATATAAAGGGATAATGATTCACCTTTTCATCCACGCCTTCTTCCTCCCTTGCTCATCCGTTTTCGCACACTTGAGCTCTAGCGCCCAAGTCTGCACTTCCCACCTCAACCTTCTCCAACGATGTCCGGAGCGGGAGGCAGGTGGATGGTATCCTCCGTCACGTATGGAGACATCAAGAAGCTGAGGAGAGCCGGATACCTGCCCGACGACATCTTGCACCGACTCCCAGATGAGGGGCAGCTCATCCCCACCCCCAGGCCCCATGAGAGGGTAGTGTTCCTCACCCATTTCCTCCGCGGACTGGGATTCCCTCTCCACCCATTCGTCCGGGGGCTCATGTTCTATTACGGCCTGGATTTCCACGATCTAGCCCCGAACTTCATCCTCAACATTCAGCGTTTATCGTTGTGTGCGAGGCCTTCCTCCGCATCAAGCCCCACTTCAGTTTATGACCTTCAATGTCAAGCCGAAGGTTGTGGGCGGTCGCCAGGCGGAGTGCGGAGGCGCCATGGTGGGCAAGATGCCCAACGTCACATGGCTCGAGGGCTCCTTCGTGGAGACCATAAAGGGTTGGCAATCGGGGTGGTTCTACATCACCGAGCCGCGTGACCCTGCATGGGCAGCGGCCCCCGAGTTTCGATCTGGCATCCCCATGCAGCTCAGCTCCTAGAAAGAGAAGGGCCTGTCCTGGGGTAGTTCGGGAGAGCTGACCGGACTCCAAACATGTATTCAAAACATGGTGAGCAAGAAGCTCAAACTTGTCAACGTAGTCCAGGTCATGCTCCACCGCCGGATCCTCCCGTGCCAACAATGGGACTTCAACTTGTGGGAGTTCGACCCCGCGCAGCACCGAACTCTGAACAGGCTCTTCGACAGAACTCACGAAGATGCCTGGAGGGTGCTGTTCAAAAGCGCCGAGGTCCCTCCTCCCATTACTGAGGATCGCGGATTCAACGGTAAGTTGCTTTACCTTTCACAGGATACTTATCTTTTATAGATTGACTCCATGCGGGATCTAAACTCCCGTACCTTTGATAGGACTGGCAGGAGACGGCCGGACAGATCGACTGTCCGGCTCCTTTGCCCGAAGGCCCAGCGGATGCTCTTCTAGCGAAGATGCTGACTCCGGCTCCTTATACGGTGCCGGAGAAGACCAAGAATGCCAAGGGAACCCGAAAGAGTTCCTGACGCCAGGCGTCATCGGACTCTCCGTCTGATGACTCTACGGTGCACTCCTCCCCCGAATATGAGGAAGAAGAAGGAGATGCTCCCCCTCTAGCTGGGAAGATGAGAAAAGGAAGGCCGCCCCAACTGGGGGGGGGGGTGAAGGGTCCAAGAAGGGAAGGACTCTCCTTCTGGACAGTTACACTGCCACCGACGAAGGCGAAGACGAGTGGTTGCCCAGGGCCAAGCCCCTGGGGAGATCATAAGTATTCGGATACCAGAGTAACTCATAGCATTCCTTTGTCGCACTGCTTTCCCTAACGCCGAACATAATTATGCAGGCCGCCACGAGCCAGTATCGATGTATCATCGGACGGCTCCCTAGGCTCGTCGGACATGGATAGCGATCGAGTCCCGACCGCCACCTCCCCTCATCCTACTGACGACGCCGAGGTGCTGTCTCAAGAGGCACAGGTCGAGGGGAGACAGTCCCGGAGGCGCCTCAAGGCGACCTTCCGGACTCCGGGAGCCAAGGGGACGGGGCCCCTGAGAGCTCCGAGTTCGGCCCTCAACCGAACACCGCGCCGGAACCTCCAGTGATTCCGGGCTCGGGCAGGCGGCCTCCTTCCAAGAGGGGCAAGACGCCTGTGCCGGTGACCTCTGTCCATCCAGAGGCGCCGGACAATCTGCTGGAAGCGCTTCGCAGCGCTTCCATCGACGAGGAGCACCGTACTATTATGAGTGCGGTGGTCCAGAAGGTTTAGTCCGCCAAGAGCGGATTGACTGAAGCCTGTGCCAGCCTTCTAACAGGCTTTGAGGTAAGTGTTTTTTAAAATATAGGAAAAATATTACCGCATAGACAGTTGCCCCTGATGCTTTGTTCGGTGTTCACAAAGAAAAGCCGAACAGAGGATCAAATAATATCGCAGGAGTCTAATATAAGTACGTCAATATGCGTATGCAGGCCTTGCTGCTGGCGTCCGCCGCACTGACTGCGGAGGTTGCCGTACTGAAGCAGGACCTCGAGGGCTCCAAGAAAGAGCTCGGCCTTGCCAAGAGGCAGCTCGAGGAGAACAAGGGTAAGTAATACCCTGTCTATAGATAAGTATAAAAAGAATGCGATTGCAAAATGACAGGATTATCATGAATTTGCCAGGGGCCGCGACCGAAGTGGCGACCCTAAAGCAAGCGTTGTCCGAGGCCGAAGATAAAGCGGCCAAGGAGCGCACCGAGCGAGAGAAGCACGAGGCTCGGGTGGGCGAGGTGCAGCAAGAGCTCCAGGCTCTTGTGGCGAAGCACGAGGCGTTAGAGTTTGACTCAAAGATGCGGGAGTCTGAGCTTGCCTTGGCCCTCGAGAGCGCAAAAAGTGCCAAGGCCGAAGCCCAAAAGGCCCTCCAGGAGATCGACGCAATGAAGAAGATAGCGGCGGGTAAGGCTTTCTATATGCAAAGCAAGCATGTAAAACTAAATTACCAATTACTTACCCGAATCCGGAGCTCTCCAGGAGCATTCACAGATTTTCCCCGCAGCATGTCCGATGCCACACAATTTTACCAGGCCGAGGATGGAAACTCAATGGAGAAGTTGTTCTGGTCTCAATATACTGAGGGCGAACACCCGGTGCCAATGAGCGACCACCTGAAGCAGATGGTCGAGCTACATAAGGCGGCCGATCAGGCCATGAAGGGCTTTATAGTCCGGCTGTGGCCTGGCGATGCCTTTCCGAACAGCTTCTTCGGCCTGGTGAGGTGGCTTGTGGATGCCTGCCCGCGGCTGGAGGTCGTCAAGCGATCTGTCTCCATTGAAGGTGCACGCCGGGCTTTCGCCCGTGTGAAATTGCAGTGAGTCAAGCTAGACGCCGTGAAGCTGATCAAGGAGGGGCCGCGGGAGGGCAAGGAGCACCGCCACCCCGAGATGTACTACGAGGGTGTTTTGTCGGGTGCCCGTCTCATAGCGGACGAGTGTTCAAAAGATGTAATATTTGAGTGAGACTTGCTCGGTTTATCCTGTATTTATGAAAACTTGTTTCATAAGCGCTATGCAATGCTTGTTTGAATTTAAAATATTGCCTTCTGTTTGGCTGTTTATCCAATCTGAGAGATGGCTAGTCCTCGGCTTCTTCCCCCATGCCACGAGTCCTGGGGTGTTCGGGATAAACCTGAGCACTCTTGTTCCCATGTTTGGGTCCTTCGAGGGAGGTGCTCAGCATAGCAAACAAGGCAACCAGAGTAATAATGATTTATCACTCTCACTTAGCCATAGAATTCTATAATTTTAAATTTCGGCGAAGCCCCTGGTATTCGGAAGGCCGAATTCGGGGCGCGATACACGCCTTTAAGCCGGACATGGCCGGCCCCTCGCTCTAAGTGGCATAAGTCTTTAGGGACTCGAAAACCTCGCCAAACAGCGACCAGTCTCTCGCCTTATCATGACAGTCAGTTTTAGCTTTCTCTACATAGGTGCTGAACCCAGCAGAACCGGGGCACAATCACAGTAGTTCTCCTAGCGCTACCTTAGCCGATAGAGCAGATCGTAAGGTACCAAAACATAGGAGCCGGGCAAACCCAACATTTGACCAAAGACATGATTTCGAGCTGATGCATATAATGCTATAAGTTCGTGGTACCGAACTTGTGAAAGTGTTCGTACTTTTCACACCGTACTGTGGGGTACGTGAGCCCCTTGTGTATTGGCCGTACCAAAGTGTACGGTTGCAAGGCGTCATTAATGAACACACACACACACACACACACATATAGATATATAACAAGAATGCAATAATAGTCGTAATGTCATGCATTGTTTATTCAAAAAATTGCGTTAAAGCAGAGTGATACAGATAGTGCGATAAGCAAAGAGTAGGACTATGCCCCTTCCAAGGGCAAGCTGAGGAATGATATTAAATCGAATATTTCGCTCGTTACAGTAATCCACCTGGGAATTTCGTGGTATGACGTGGCTGTCTGCCTCCTTGGTTGCTGCATCATGTGTTCGGCAATAGTGCTGCCGGACAGTGTTTCCAGAGATTAAGGTCCTGAAAAAAGAGAAAAATAACCAAACGGGAAGCCCCTCATGCGGTTTAAGCCGCGTCTTGGGGCGTGCCGCAGTTGTGCCCCCCTCCCCACCTGTGCACATGGTATTTTTAATGCGTAATTATGTATGCGTGGCACGAGTTTTGCCGTTGGGCTGGGATTGGGGTGGGCACCGTATTGCTACGCGAGCTTAGATCGCACCAGGCGGTCTATTTGCCGATTGCTCCGAGCGCGCTTGAAGGTGTCCGGGCTTTGAAGCGCCGAACTGGTTGATTGCCTTGAGAGGTTGCTTTGCGCTTCTGCTGCGAGGGCCGCGGTGTGCTCCTCTGTTCGGAGAGAGCGCTCTGTGTTCCCATTGACTGTAATAACTCCGTGAGGTCCTGGCATCTTGAGCTTGAGGTATGCATAATGCGGTACCGCATTGAATCTAGCAAATGCGGTTCGCCCGTGCAGCGCATGATAACCACTGCGGAATGGGACTATATCGAAGATTAACTCTTCGCTTCGGAACTTATCCGGGGATCCGAAGACCACTTTCTGTGTAATTGAGCCTATGCAATGGGCCTCTACACCTGGAATGACGCCTTTAAAGGTCATTTTTGTGGGTTTGATCCTTGAGGGGTCTATACCCATTTTGCGCAATGTGTCCTGATAAAGCAGGTTCAGGCTGCTGCCGCCATCCATAAGGACTTGAGTGAGGTGAAATCCGTCAATGATTGGGTCTAGGACCAGTGTAGTGAATCCGCCATGACGGATACTAGTGGGGTGGTCCCTGCGATCGAAGGTGATCGGACAGGAGGACCAAGGGTTGAATTTTGGGGCGACTGGCTCCAATGCATATACGTCCCTGAGTGCACGCTTCCGCTCCCTCTTGGGAATGTGGGTTGCGTATATCATGTTCACCGTCCGCACTTGTGGGGGAAACCTCTTCTGTCCTTCGGTGTGTGGCTGCCGGGATTCCCCCTCGTCATCGCTATGCGGCCCCTTGTCCTTGGTTTCGGCAATTAACTTGTCGGTCTGCTTGAACACCCAACAATCCCTGTTGGTGTGATTGGCTGGCTTGTCTGGGGTACCGTGTATTTGACACGAGCGATCGAGTATACGGTCCAAGCTGGACGGACCCAGCGTACTTTGTTTGAATGGCTTTTTCCGCTGACCGGGTTTAGAGCCTTTGAATCCGGCGCTTATGTTTATTGCGACGCTTATGTTTGTTGCGACGTGACCTGCTATTGCCGTCCTTGGTATCCAAGGTACCATGGTTCTTTGATATGTTATTACTGCGAGCCAGCCAGCTGTCTTCTCCCACACAAAAGCGGGTCATGAGCGCCGTGAGAACTGCCATAGATTTCGGCTTTTCCTGACCAAGGTGCCGGGCTAGCCACTCGTCTCGGATGTTGTGTTTGAAAGCCGCTAAGGCCTCTGCATCCGGACAGTCGATGATTTGATTTTTCTTTGTAAGGAATCGAGTCCAGAATTGTCTGGACGACTCTTCTGGCTGCTGAATTATGTGGCTCAAGTCATCGGTGTCTGGTGGTCGCACATAAGTGCCCTGAAAGTTGTCGAGGAATGCGGCTTCCAGATCTTCCCAACAGCTAATGGAGTCTGCTGGCAAGCCGTTAAGCCAATGCTGCGCTGGTCCTTTGAGCTTTAGTGGGAGGTATTTGATGGCGTGTAAGTCATCACCGCGGGTCATGTGGATGTGAAGGAGGAAATCCTCGATCCATACCGCAGGATCTGTAGTGCCGTCGTATGATTCAATATTTATAGGTTTGAAACCTTCTAGGATTTGATGATCCATTACTTCGTCTGTGAAGCATAAAGGGTGTGCGGTGCCTCTGTATTGGGCTATATTGTGACGTAGCTCGAATGGGTCTTGCCCGTTGTGTTCGGCCCGGCTGGATTTACTTTTACTGTATCCAGTGTGACATTTATCGTCTCGCATGGTGGCGCGCCCTCGTGGTTCGTAGATCGATCTTGCATGCTTTGCTTTGTCCTCCAATATGTCTCGCAGGTCTGGCGTATCTCCCCATGCCTTTTTATTTGAATGGCGTCGGAGTGCGGGCTGAGTTTTTGGCTGGAATGCCTCTCTATCGCGGCCACGAGGTGGCCGATCAGCCGCGTCATACGCTTCTTCCTCCAGTCGGGGTGGCAACCTGCATTTTGGGTAAGTCTTGGAGGGGCGCTCGAGTTTATATTCCTCGGTCGCGAGGACTTCAGTCCATCTGTCAGCTAGCAGATCTTGATCAGCTTGAAGCTGCTGCTGCTTTTTCTTCAGGCTATTTGCCGTGGCCATAAGCCGGTGTTTGAAGCGCTCTTGTTCGACGGGATCCTCTGGCACAGCAAATTCGTCGTCGCCGAGGCTTGCCTCGTCTTCGGAGGGGGCATGTAATTATCATCCTCCTCTTCTCCATCTGCCGCTCTCTCAGGAGGGCTGGCTCCTCCATCCTCCTGCTCTTAATCTTGCTGGAGGGGATTGTTGTTGTCTTCGGCACTATCCGGAGTATTATTATCTCCTGTGCCAGTATCACCACTTTTTCTTTGGCAGGACTTAGAGCAGCGCCGCTGACGTTGGCGCTTGGGTTGCTTCTTGGAGGGGTCATCCTCCGCTATCTCGTCGTCATTGTCTTCTTTGGGTGTATCCACCATGTATATGTCATATGATGAGGTGGCTGTCCAGTGCCCCGTAGGCAGTGGTTCCTCTTCGTCTCCCGCATCGTCGTCCATACCGTCGATGTCTTCGGAGTCGAAGTCGAGCATGTCGGTTAAGTCATCGACAGTGGCTACTAAGTGGGTGGTGGGTGGGTCACGAATTTCTTCGTCGTTCGCATCCCAGTCCTGCCGGACATAGTTCGGCCAGGATCCTCCTGACAAGGAGAGAGACCTTAATGAGTTCAGTATGTCGCCAAAGGGCGAGTGCTGAAAAATATCCGTGGAGGCAAACTCCATGATCGGTGCCCAATCGGATTTGATAGGAACAAGCGCAGGCGGTTCGGAGTCCGTGGCCGGAGAAGGATCCGGCAGTTTATCAACATGGATCTTGTGCAAATTAAGGTCGATGTTTGGCTTCATCGCCGCTGAGGGTAAGGCCTCCGTGGCGGGGTCCATCCACCCGTCTGCGGAAGGCGCAACTAGCTCTGAATCGAGGGTCGGAGCGGCTGCCGGTGCAATCTCCTGAACACTGTCCGATGGTAGAGCTAAATCGTACTCATAATGACCGCGTGGCGCACAAGGCAGAGGCTCGAAACCGTCAAAGATCAAGTCTCCGCGGACATCGGCTGTGTAGTTTAAGCTTCCAAACCTGACCTGGTGGCCAGGGGCGTAACTTTCGATCTGCTCTAGATGGCCAAGCGAATTGGCCCGCAGTGCAAAGCCACCGGACGCGAAGATCTGTCTGGGGAGAAAAGTCTCACCCTGGACTGCATCGCTATCGATGATAGTAGGAGCCATCAAGCCTAATGGCGACGACACAGAGGAACTCTCAATGAAAGCACCAATGTCGGTGTGAAAACTGGTGGATCTCGGGTAGGGGGTCCCGAACTGTGCGTCTAGGCCGGATGGTAACAGGAGACAAGGGACACAATGTTTTACCCAGGTTCGAGCCCTCTTGATGGAGGTAAATCCCTATGTTCTGCTTGATTAATATTGATGATATGGGTAGTACAAGAGTAGATCTACCACGAGATCGGAGAGGCTAAAACCTAGAAGCTAGCCTATGGTATGATTGTCTGTTGTGGTTGTTGTGTCCTACGGACTAAAACCCTCCGGTTTATATAGACACCGGAGAGGGTTAGGGTTACACAAGGTCGGTTACAAAGGAGGAGATATCTAGATCCGTATTGCCTAGCTTGCCTTCCACGCCAAGTCCCACCCGGACACGAGACGAAGTCTTCAATCTTGTATCTTCATAGTCCAATAGTCCGGCCAAAGGATATAGTCCGGCTGTCCGGAGACCCCCTAATCCAGGACTCCCTCAGTCGCCGTCGTCATCATCAACCATCCTCCATCAGTAATTTCATGATGCTCACCGCCGTGCGTGAGTAATTCCATCGTAGGCTTGCTGGACGGTGATGGGTTGGATGAGATTTACCATGTAATCGAGTTAGTTTTGTTAGGGTTTGATCCCTAGTATCCACTATGTTCTGAGATTGATGTTGCTATGACTTTGCTATGCTTAATGCTTGTCACTAGGGCCCGAGTGCCATGATTTCAGATCTGAACCTATTATGTTTTCATCAATATATGAGAGTTCTTGATCCTATCTTGCAAGTATATAGTCACCTATTATGTGTTATGATCCGTTAACCCTGAAGTGACAATAATCGGGATACTTACCGGTGATGACCGTAGTTTGAGGAGTTCATGTATTCACTATGTGCTAATGCTTTGTTCCGGTTGTCTATTAAAAGGAGGCCTTTGCTACGTCTTGAGCTTGCGTTGGTTTTCCCCGAAGAGGAAGGGATGATGCAACAGAGTAGCGTAAGTATTTCCCTCCGTTTTTGAGAACCAAGGTATCAATCCAGTAGGAGGCCATGCTCAAGTCCCTCGTACCTGCACAAAACGATAGCTACTCGCAACCAACGTGATTAGGGGTTGTCAATCCCTTCACGGTCACTTACGAGAGTGAGATCTGATAGATATAATATTTTTGGTATTTTGGTATAAAGATGCAAAGTAAAAAGTAAAAGCAAAGTAAAAAGCAAAGCAAGATTAAAGTGATGGAGATTGATATGATGAGAATAGACCCGGGGGCCATAGGTTTCACTAGTGGCTTCTCTCAAGAGCATAAGTATTCTACGGTGGGTGAACAAATTACTGTTGAGCAATTGACAGAATTGAGCATAGTTATGAGAATATCTAGGCATGATCATGTATATAGGCATCACGTCCGTGACAAGTAGATCGAAACGATTCTGCATCTACTACTATTACTCCACTCATCGACCGCTATCCAGCATGCATCTAGAGTATTAAGTTAAAAATAGAGTAACGCCTTAAGCAAGATGACATGATGTAGAGAGATAAATTCATGCAATATGAAATAAACCCCATCTTGTTATCCTCGATGGCAACGATGCAATACATGCCTTGCTGCCTCTTCTGTCACTTGGTAAGGACACCGCAAGATCGAACCCAAAGCTAATCACTTCTCCCATGGCAAGAACTACCAATCTAGTTGGACAAACCAAACGGATAATTCGAAGAGACTTGCAAAGATAACCAATCATACGTAAAAGAATTCAGGGAAGATTCAAATATTATTCATAGATAGACTTGATCATAAACCCACAATTCATCGGTCTCAACAAACACACCGCAAAAAGAAGATTACATCGAATAGATCTCCACAAGAGAGGGGAGAACTTTCTATTGAGATTCAAAGAGAGAGAAGAAGCCATCTAGCTACTAACTATGGACCCGAAGGTCTGAGGTAAACTACTCACACTTCATCGGAGAGGCTAGGATGATGTAGAGGCCCTCCTTGATGATGGCCCTCTTCCGGTGGAGCTCCGGAATAGGCCCCAAGATGGGATCTCATGGATACAGAAAGTTGCGGCGGTGGAATTAGGTTTTTGGCTCCTGTTCTGATCGTTTGGGGGTACGTGTGTATATATAGGAGGAAGAAGTACACCGGAGGAGCAACGAGGGGCCCACGAGGCAGGGGGCGCGCCCTAGGGGGGCGCCCCCACCCTCGTGACTGCCGCTTTTGTTCCTTGGAGCTGGGTCCAAGTCTCCTGGATCACGGTCGGTGAGAAAATCACGTTCCCGAAGATTTTATTCTGTTTGGACTCCGTTTGATATTCCGTTTCTTCGAAACACTGAAATAGGCAAAAAACAGCAATTCTGGGCTGGGCCTCCGGTTAATAGGTTAGTCCCAAAAATAATATAAAAGTGGAAAATAAAGCCCACTATAGTCCAAAACAGTAGATAATATAGCATGGAGTAATCAAAAATTATAGATACGTTGGAGACGTATCACGCATCCCCAAGCTTAATTCATGCTCGTCCTCGAGTAGGTAAATGATAAAAAGAGAATTTTTGATGCGGAGTGCTACTTGGCATAATTTCAATGCAAATCTTCTTAATTGTGGTATGAATATTCAGATTAGAAAGATTCAAGACAAAATTTTATATTGACATAAAAATAATAATACTTCAAGCATACTAACAAAGCAATTATGTCTTCTCAAAATAACATGGCCAAAGAAAGTTATCCCTACAAAATCATATAGTCTGGCTATGCTCCATCTTCACCACACAAAATATTTAAATCATGCACAACCCCGATGACAAGCCAAGCAATTGTTTCATACTCTAACTTTTTCAAAACTTTTTCAATCTTCACGCAATACATGAGCGTGAGCCATGGATATAGCACTATAGGTGGAATAGAAGGGTGGTTGTGGAGAAGACAAAAAGGAGGGGAAGATAGTCTCACATCAACTAGGCGTATCAACGGGCTATGGAGATGCCCATCAATAGATATCAATGTGAGTGAGTAGGGATTGCCATGCAACGGATGCACTAGAGCTATAAATGTATGAAAGCTAAACAAAAGAAACTAGTGGGTGTGCATCCAACTTGCTTGCTCATGAAGACCTAGGGCAATTTGAGGAAGCCCATCATTGGAATATACAATCCAAGTTCTATATTGTAAAATTCCCACTAGTATATGAAAGTGACAACATATGAGACTCTCTATATGAAGAACATGGTGCTACTTTGAAGCACAATATATGAGACTCGCTATATCATGGTGCTACTTTGAAGCACAAGTGTGAAAAAAAAAGATGGTAGCATTGCCCCTTTTTATTTATTTTATTTTTTGGGGCCTTCTTTTTTTCTTTGGCCTTTTTTTATTGGGACAATGCTCTATTGAATGATGATCATCACACTTTTATTTATTTACAACTCAATGATTACAACTCGGTTCTAAAACAAAGTATGACTCTATATGAATGCCTCCGGCGGTGTACCGGGATATGCAATGAATCAAGAATGACAAGTATGAAAAAATTATGAACGGTGGCTTTGCCACAAATACTATGTCAACTACATGATCATGCTAAGCAATATGGTAATGATGAATGTGTCATGATGAACTAGATGATGGAAAGTTGCATGGCAATATATCTCGGAATGGCTATGGAAATGCCATAATAGGTAGGTATGGTGTCTGTTTTGAGGAAGGTATATGGTAGGTGTATGATACCGGCGAAAGGTGCGCGGTATTAGAGAGGCTAGCAAAGGTGGAAGGGTGAGAGTGCGTATAATCCATGGACTCAACATTAGTCATAAAGAACTCATATACTTATTGCAAAAATCTAGAAGTTATCAAAGAAAAGTATTACGCGCATGCTCCTAGGGGGATAGATTGGTAGGAAAAGACCATCGCTCGTCCTCAACCGCCACTCATAAGAAAGACAATCAATAAATAAATCATGCTTCGACTTCGTCACATAACGGTTCACCATACGTGCATGCTACGGGAATCACAAACTTTAACACAAGTATTCTTTAAATTCACAACTACTCAACTAGCATGACTTTAATATTATCACCTCCATATCTCAAAATAATTATCATGCTTCAATCTTTTCTTAGTATTCAACACACTCAAAAGAAAGCTTCACAAATCTTGAATACCAAGCATATTATTATTAAGCAAATTACCATGCTATTAAGAGACTCTCAAAATAATTCAAGTGAAGCATGAGAGATCAATAGTTTCTTTAAAACAAATCCACCACCGTGCTCTAAAAGATCTAAGTGAAGCACATAGAGTGAAATTATAACGCTCAAAAGATATAAGTGAAGCACATATAGCAAAATTAACTAGCTCAAAAGATATAAGTGGAGCACATAGAGCAAAACTACTTAGCTCAAAAGATATAAGTGAAGCACATAGAGTATTCTATCAAATTTTTAATTCATGTATGGCTCTCTCAAAAGGTGTGTACAGCAAGGATGATTGTGGCATACTAAGACACAAAGACACAAATAATACAAGATGCTCCAAGCAAAACACATATCATGTTGGTGAATAAAAATATAGCTCCAAGTAAATTACCGATGGAAGTGGACGAAAGAGGGGATGCCTTCTGGGGCATCCCCAAGCTTTGACTTTTTGGTTTCCTTGGATTATCTTGGGGGTGCCATGGGCATCCCAAATCTTAGGCTATTGCCACTCCTTGTTCCATGATCCATCAAAAGAATTCACCCAAAACTTGAAAACTTCACAACACAAAACTCAAAATAGAGAACTCGTGAGCTCCGTTAGCAAAAGAAAACAAAAGACCACTTCAAGATACTGTAATGAACTCATTCTTTATTTATATTGGTGTTAAACCTAATGTATTCCAACTTCTCTATGGATTATAAACTATTTTACTAGTCATAGATTCATCAAAATAAGCAAACAACACAAGAAAAACAGAATCTGTCAAAAACAGAACAGTCTGTAGTAATCTGTAGCTAGCGCAAGATCTGGAACCCCAAAAATTCTAAAATAAATTTTAGGACGTGAGGAATTTATCTATTAATCATCTTCGAAAAGAATTAACTAAATATCACTCTTCAAATAAAAATTACAGCAGTTCTCGTGAGCGCTAAAGTTTCTGTTTTTTACAGCAAGTTCAACAAGACTTTCCCCGAGTCTTCCCAACGGTTCTACTTGGCACAAACACTACTTAAACACAAAGAACACAACCAAAACAGAGGCTAAATAATTTATTTATTAAATAAAAGCAAGGAAAAATATTGGGATGTCTCCCAACAAGCGCTTTTCTTTAAAGCCTTATAGCTAGGCATTGATAATTTTAATGATGCTCACATGAAAGACAAGAATTGAAGCACAAAAGGAGCATCATAAAGCATGTGACAAACACATCTAAGTCTAACATACTTCCTATGCATAGGCATCTTATAGGCAAACAAATTATCAAGGCAAGCAAAAACTAGCATATGCAAGGAAGAGGAAAGAAACAATAGGAATCTCAACATAACGAAATTTAGTAACATGAAAATTTCTACCACCATATTTTCCTCTCTCAGAGTAATTACATGTAGGATCATAAGCAAATTCAACAATATAGCTATCACATAAAATATTCTCAACATGATCCACATGTATGCAAAGTTGGCACTTTTCCGAAATAGTGGGATTAACTTTAACTAAAGTCATGACCTTCCCAAACGCACTTTTATCAAAAACTTCATAAGACTGAACATTCTCTAAATATGTGGGATCTAAAGTTGACATTCCTCCAAATCCACTTTCAATATTATTGCAAACATTATAATAAATCTCATATTCATCATGGGGTTTAAATAAATTTTCAAGATCAAAAAAAAGAATCACCCCAATCATGATCATTGCAACAAGTAGAGGACATAACAAAACTAGCATCCCCAAGCTTAGGGTTTTGCATATTATTAGCACAATTGTCATTAATAGAATTTATAATAACATCATTGCAATCATGCTTTTTATTCAAAGATCTATCGTGAATCACTTCATAACACACTTCATTGCAATTTTCAGATTCATGAATTTCAAGCAAAACTTCATAAAGATAATCTAGTGCACAAAACTGACTAGCAATTGTTTCAACATAACTGGATCTCTTAAAAAGATTAGCAAGTGGATGAGGATCCATAAATCTTAGGTTCTCTGTTTAGTAATAAATAAATGACTATTCCAACCATATGAGCAAACAAAAAGCAAATGGGCCAGAAGAGGCAAATAGAGAGGGAGGATAGAGAGAGAGAGGGCGAATAAAACGGCAAGGGTGAAGTGGGGGAGAGGAAAACGAGAGGCAAATGGCAAATAATGTAATGCGAGAGATAGGGATTGCGATGGGTACTTGGTATGTTGACTTTTTGTGTAGACTCCCCGGCAACAGCGCCAGAAATCCTTCTTACTACGTCTTGAGCTTGCGTTGGTTTTTCCCGAAGAGGAAGGGATGATGCAGCAGAGTAGTGTAAGTATTCCCCTCAGTTTTTGAGAACCAATGTATCAATCCAGTAGGAGGCCACGCTCAAGTCCCTCGTACCTGCACAAAATGATAGCTACTCGCAACCAATGCGATTAGGGGTTGTCAATCCCTTCAAGGTCACTTACGAGAGTGAGATCTGATAGATATAATATTTTTGGTATTTTTGGTATAAAGATGCAAAGTAAAAAGTAAAAGCAAAGTAAAAAAGCAAAGCAAGATTAAAGTAATGGAGATTGATATGATGAGAATAGACCCGGGGGCCATAGGTTTCACTAGTGGCTTCTCTCAAGAGCATAAGTATTCTACGGTGGGTGAACAAATTACTATTGAGCAATTGACAGAATTGAGCATAGTTATAAGAATATCTAGGCATGATCATGTATATAGGCATCACGTCCGTGACAAGTAGATCGAAACGATTCTGCATCTACTACTATTACTCCACTCATCGACCGCTATCCAGCATGCATCTAGAGTATTAAGTTAAAAACAGAGTAACGCCTTAAGCAAGATGACATGATGTAGAGAGATAAATTCATGCAATATGAAATAAACCCCATCTTGTTATCCTCGATGGCAACGATGCAATACGTGCCTTGCTGCCCCTTGTGTCACTGGGTAAGGACACCGCAAGATCGAACCCAAAGCTAAGCACTTCTCCCATGGCAAGAACTACCAATCTAGTTGGCCAAACCAAACGGATAATTCGAAGAGACTTGCAAAGATAACCAACCATACATAAAAGAATTCAGAGAAGATTCAAATATTATTCATAGATAGACTTGATCATAAACCCACAATTCATCGGTCTCAACAAACACACCGCAAAAAGAAGATTACATCAAATAGATCTCCACAAGAGAGGGGGAGAACTTTGTATTGAGATTCAAAGAGAGAGAAGAAGCCATCTAGCTACTAACTATGGACCCGAAGGTCTGAGGTAAACTACTCACACTTCATCGGAGAGGCTAGGATGATGTAGAAGCCCTCCGTGATGACGGCCCTCTTCCGGTGGAGCTCTGGAACAGGCCCCAAGATGGGATCTCATGGATACAGAAAGTTGCGGCGGTGGAATTAGGTTTTTGGCTCCTGTTCTGATCATTTGGGGGTACGTGTGTATATATAGGAGGAAGAAGTATGCCGGAGGAGCAACGAGGGGCCTACGAGGCAGGGGCGCGCCCTAGGGGGGGGGCGCCCCCACCCTCGTGACCGCCTCTTTTGTTCCTTGGAGCAGGGTCCAAGTCTCCTGGATCACGTTCGGTGAGAAAATCACGTTCCCGAAGATTTTATTCCGTTTGGACTCCGTTTGATATTCCGTTTCTTCGAAACACTGAAATAGGCAAAAAAATAGCAATTCTGGGCTGGGCCTCCGGTTAATAGGTTAGTCCCAAAAATAATATAAAAGTGGAAAATAAAGCCCAATATAGTCCAAAACAGTAGATAATATAGCATGGAGTAATCAAAAATTATAGATACATTGGAGACGTATCAGGCATCCCCAAGCTTAATTCCTGCTCGTCCTCGAGTAGGTAAATGATAAAAAGAGAATTTTTGATGCCGAGTGCTACTTGGCATAATTTCAATGCAAATCTTCTCAATTGTGGTATGAATATTCATATTAGAAAGATTCAAGACAAAAGTTTATATTGACATAAAAATAATAATACTTCAAGCATACTAACAAAGCAATTATGTCTTCTCGAAATAACATGGCCAAAGAAAGTTATCCCTACAAAATCATATAGTCTGGCTATGCTCCATCTTCACCACACAAAGTATTTAAATCATGCACAAGCCCGATGACAAGCCAAGCAATTGTTTCATACTCTAACATTTTCAAAACTTTTTCAATCTTCACGCAATACATGAGTGTGAGCCATGGATATAGCACTATAGGTGGAATAGAAGGGTGGTTGTGGAGAAGACAAAAAGGAGGGGAAGATAGTCTCACATCAACTAGGCGTATCAACGGGCTATGGAGATGCCCATCAATAGATATCAATGTGAGTGAGTAGGGATTGCCATGCAACGGATGCACTAGAGCTATAAATGTATGAAAGCTAAACAAAAGAAACTAGTGGGTGTGCATCCAACAAAATTATAGTTGGAGGCGTATCAGCCTTAATATCCCTTAGTTTCCATTAGGACCCCGCTGCCATGGGAGGGTAGGACAAAAGATGTCATGCAAGTTCTTTTCCATAAGCACGTATGACTATGTTTGGAATACATGCCTACATTACATTGATGAATTGGAGCTAGTTCTGTGTCACCCTATGTTATGACTGTTACATGATGAACCACATCCGGCATAATTATCCATCACTGATCCAATGCCTACGAGCTTTCCATATACTGGTTTACGCTTATTTACTTTCATGTTGCTTTCATTACATAATACCAAAAATATTACTTTGCTTTCATTACTCTTTTGTTACCCTTACCACCACTGTCATATTACTTTTCTACTAAACATTCTGCTGCAGATACTAAGTTTCCAGGTGTGGTTGAATTGATAACTCAGCTGCTAATACTTGAGAATATTCTTTGGCTCCCCTTGTGTCGAATCAATAAATTTGGGTTGAAAACTCTACCCTCGAAAGCTGTTGCGATCCCCTATACTTGTGGGTTATCAATGACGTTAACGTTCACGGGAGTGCTCTTCGCGTCGGGTATATACATGGTGGTGAAATACTTGTTTTCTCTTACAATGTCCTTGGCCCATCTAACACGAAACATCATCGCATCGTGCATTCCAGCATAGTCAAGCTCCCAGATCTCTTCGAGCCTTCCATAGAATCTTTCAGCTGTGTCGTTGGTGGCGGTCACCCATTCAATTGTCACCCCGAAGTTCTGGTAATCACTGTCCATGTCTTTGGCCTCCGTGTAGAATGTGGACCCATTGATATCGTAGGACTGATAGGTCGCGAGCTTGGGTGCGGGGCAATGTGCTAAGGCATGTATGAGCAATCCGTCCGAACTTCCCTCTTCTGGGGGATTTTCAAGAACTTGCTCTTTGAACCAACGCAAGAAAGTGGCGTTGTGCTCTACAGTAACTTCGTCGTACGTCTTGAGCATCCCCTTATCATGGTACTTCTTTGCGATGCTTTCTTTGTGCCGTGCCACGTAATCATCTACCTCATCTAGGTTTTGTAGCACTACTAAGTTAGCCATGTCAAAGTCGTTCCGTCGATCTGAGTAGTCCACGTGCAATTCCTTCCGGCCGTTGTTGTGACCATCTCCTTCGAGCTTCCCATCGTGCTTCTTGACGGGAAAACCAACAACAGGGTCTCCGATGCCTATATAATTCTCGCAAAAGGAGACGCACTCATGCATCAGATACCCTTGGACGATGCTCCCTTTGGGAGGGGACATGTTACAAACGAATCCTTTGATGACCCCATTCATCCTCTCGAACAACATCATGCTGTGGAGGAATGTCGGCCCAAGGTCAATGATGTCGTCCATGATGTGGACACACAGATGCACCATGACTTCAAAAAACGTAGGCGGGAAGTACATCTCAAGCTCACATAGTATGACAACGATCTCTTTCTGTAGCCTTCGGAGCTGCTTCACACTTATGGACTTTCGAGAGATAACGTCGACGAAATTGCAGAGACTAGTAAGTGTGTCACGGACATGCTTCTCCATTATCCCTCTAATGGCAACCGGGAGTATCTACGTCATCATCACGTGAGAGTCATGAGACTTCATCCCGCTAAACCTTTTCTTCTTGGGGTCTAGAAATCTGCTTATCTTCCCACAGTAACCGGAACAGACTTTGATTCCCATAAGGCACTTGATGAATTGATCGATCTCCTTCGCACTTAAGGTGAAGCAAGAAGGGGGGGGGCAATAATTCTCTTCCTTCTTGTTGACTTTTCTGCCCCTTTCACCCTCCTCCGTCTCCGTCTCCTCCATCGGCTTTTTATGGTGGAGATCTTTCCTGATCTTGAAATCTTCCAAGTCTTTCCTTGCCTTCGGCCCATCCTTGGTCTTCTCTGGCATGTTCATCAGTGTGCCAAGAAATCTCTCGAGGACATTCTTCATGATATGCATTTGATCAAGGCAATGAGGCGTGTCGTGATTGGGCCAGTACTCCAAGTCCCAAAAAACAGACCTCGTTTTCCATACCTTCAGCAGTAGCTCCGACACCTTTTTGATCTTTCCCGACGCGGGGCATTGTTCCCAGTTTCTCAATAGTTTGTCAATTTCGGCACCGCTCCTCTTAGTGGAGGTCCTCGAAGCTCAGCCAACCCATTGAATAGATCTCCACGCTTTCTCCATGGGCCATCCTTCTCGAGCCATCTATGATGCCCCATGTACATGATTTTCCTGGACCCGCCATCTTTCATTGACGTAAGCTGCTGAGATGTTGTATCATCCATGCACCTCGTGCATCCGCAGTATCTGTGGCACACCTGGCCTGAGGTGTACCCGTAACTGAGATAGTCGTGCACCATCATCATCAGCACGACTCTCATATGGAAATACTCTCCTTTGCTGGCGTCCCATGTCCATGCCGCTGTTTTCCATAACGTGTCTAGCTCCTCTTGTAGAAGCCCCATATACAGGTTAATACTATTTCCCAGTTGTTTTCAGTCCTTGAATCAGCATGCTCATGTGTATGTACTTTGTCTTCATGCACTTCCATGGGGGAGGTTGTACATCCATACAAACACGAGCCATGTGTTCTGGTTGGTGTTCTGGTTTCCAAACAGATTCATGCCATCGTTACTTGCACCAAGCACGATGTTCCTTGGATCTTCTACAGTAAATCCATATACGGCGTTGAATGCTCTCCACTGGATACCATCTACGAGGTGTCTCAGCTTTAGATCATCTCCATCATCGAGCTTCTTTCTCTCTGCGTGCCAGTGCATGATCTTTGCTTCCTTAGGATATACGAAATACCGCTGTAGACGCGGAGTGATCAGAAAGTACCATACAACTTTCTGAGGAGCTCTCTTTCCTGCCTTCTTGTATCGAGAAGCATTGCACACTGGACAACTGGTTTTTTTCCACGTGCTCCCCTCGATAAATGATGCAATCGTTGATGCATGCGTGGTACCTAATGTGCAGCAAAACAAAACGGCCAATGATTTTCTTGGCCTCCTCGACACTAGTAGGACACAGGTTCCCCGCAGGAAGAACTTTATTATGTAGATACTTCAAATGCTCATCGAGGCTTTTGTCTGTCCATTTGTTTTTTGCCTTCGTCTTTAGAAGTTCGAGCATGAAACTCAATCGGCTCACCTCGGGGTCGCAACCGTCATACAATGGAGTCTTCGAGTCTACTTCAAGTTGCGCCAGCTTGGCCTCCTCTCTAGAAACAACTCTCTCGCTAGTCGTACTCTTGCGAAGGAGGTCTCGAACATGAGGGTCCTGCACGACTGTAGTTAGTGGCGTCAAAGACTGCGGCGTGACCACTGCCTCTTCTCCACCATGTCCGAACTCTTCTTCGCCATGTCTAGAATCTTCTCCGCCGCTGTCATTTCTGGACTCTTCCCCACCGCCATGTCCGGCACCATCGTCTTCATGTCGATCGGTCATCTCTTCGTCTAGCCCCGCCGCCATGTCGTTATTCCCTGCCATGTGGATGTCCTCCTCCTCCTCATCATCATCATCTTCTTCACTTATCCACCGAGTATAGCCATCCATGAAACCATTCATCAGCAGGTGCGCCTTCAAAGTTCCACGATCAAAAGGGTCCAAAAGGACTCCTTCTTTGCATCTTGCACATGGACATCTAATCCTAGTCTGTTTATTTGCATACATGTCCATCACCGCGGATTGCATGTACCACTCCACGTTCCATCCACTCACCTTCATTACCGACTGCACGGTATAACAAGCAAAGGGGTTATAAAATAAATAATGCATGCTTCAAAGTCATATAAAATTTTGGCATGACCTTGCCTAAAAATAGGACATATTGAGTTTGCTCAAAATTCGTCGAAACGGAAATAAATTGACATTTCGGCAAAACATAAGAAACTCGAGGGCATGTCATTCGCACAAATCTCTCCATATATATATATATATATATATATATATATATATATATATATCCCAAACACACATATTCTCACACACATATTCCCATTCTTGAAATGAACAACTTTTTAATCACCTATATATCTCCCAAGAGAGACCGATCGAGAGCACACGGTTAATTACAAGATGGGAGAGACCGATCGAGAGAGCACGTGGATGGCTAAATAGCTAGCTAGATCTAGTTGTTGGGGAGGAGAGGTGAATCTAGCTAGATAACTAATGGAGAGGGAGTTATGGTGGAGGGGGGGCATTAATGAGGAGAGAAGAGAGGTAGGAGAAAGAGAGAGATGTGAGAGAGGCCATTTATGGAGGAGGGTGCCATTAATGAGGAGAGAAGAGAGGTAGGAGGAAGGGAGAAGAAGAGCAACAATGGTGGAGAGTGGAGAGGGGAAAGGAGGGGGAGAGAGGGCAAAGTGGGGGAGAGGAGGGGGAGGGTGTGAAAAAGTGGCACCAGCCGCAACTAGCAGTAGGCTGCTTAGCAAAACATGCTGCTGCTATGGGACTTAGTAGTAGCGCTCTCCAGGAAAAGTGCTACTACTAAGTGGGTCCCATTAGCAGTAGCAGCGCAGTAAAATAAAGCGCTACTACTAAACTGTTAGTAGTAGCGCTGGATTATGTACAACGCTACAACTCCAGCTACCTGCTACCTCTTGAGCACTGCGTTGGTTTTCCCTTGAGGAGGAAAGGGTGATGTAGTAAAGTAGCGTAAGTATTTCCCTCAGTTTTTGAGAACCAAGGTATCAATCCGGTAGGAGACCACTCGCGAGTCACCTTGTACATACACAAACAAATAAGAACCTCGCAACCAACGCGATAAAGGGGTTGTCAATCCCTTCACGGCCACTTGCAAGAGTGAGATCTGATAGAGATGATAATAATAAGATAAATATTTTTGGTATTTTTATGATATAGATTGAAAGTAAAGATTGCAAAATAAAGTAGATTGGAAACTTATATGATGGAGAATAGACCGGGGCCATAGGTTTCACTAGTGGCTTTTCTCAAGATAGCATAAGTATTACTGTGGGTGAACAAATTACTGTCGAGCAATTGATAGAAAAGCGAATAATTATGAGAATATGTAGGTATGATCATGTATATAGGAATCACGTCCGTAACAAGTAGACCGACTCCTGCCTGCATCTACTACTATTACTCCACACATCGACCGCTATCCAGCATGCATCTAGAGTATTAAGTTCATAAGAATAGAGTAACGCCTTAAGCAAGATGACATGATGTAGAGAGATAAACTCATGCAATATGATGTAAACCCCATCTTTTTCTCCTCGATGGCAACAATACAATACGTGTCGTTTCCCTTTCTGTCACTGGGATCGAGCACTGCAAGATTGAACCCAAAGCTAAGAACTTCTCCCGTTGCATGAAAGATCAATCTAGTAGGCCAAACCAAACTGATAATTCGAAGAGACTTGCAAAGATAAACCAATCATACATAAAAGAATTCAGAGGAGATTCAAATATTGTTCATAGATAAACTTGATCATAAACCCACAATTCATCAGATCTCGACAAAACACCGCAAAAGAAGATTACGTCGAATAGATCTCCAAGAGAATCGAGGAGAACTTTGTATTGAGATCCAAAGAGAGAGAAGAAGCCATCTAGCTACTAGCTATGGACCCGAAGGTATGAAGTAAACTACTCACACATCATCAGAGGGGCCATGGAGTTGATGTAGAGGCCCTCCGTGATCAATGCCCCCTCTGGCGGAGCTCCGGAAAAGGCCCCAAGATGGGATCTCTTGGGTACAGAAGGTTGCGGCAGTGGAAATAGGGTTTCATGGTGCTCCTGGATGTTTGTGGGGTATATGGATATATATAGGAGGAAGAAGTAGGTCGATGGAGTAATGAGGGGCCCACAAGGGTGGAGGGCGTGCCCCTGCCTCGTGGCCTCCTCGATTGTTTCTTGACGTCCACTCCAAGTCCCCTGGATCATGTTTGTTCCAAAAAATAACGCTCCCGAAGGTTTCATTCCGTTCGGACTCCATTTGATATTCCTTTTCTGCGAAACACTAAAATAGGGGGAAAAAAGCAATTTGGGTTGGGCCTCCGGTTAATAGGTTAGTCGCAAAAAATAATATAAAAGTGTAAAATAGAGTCCATTAACATCCAAAACAGATAATACAATAGCATGGAACAATAAAAAATTATAGATATGTTGGAGACGTATCAAGCATCCCCAAGCTTAATTCCTCCTCGTCCTCGAGTAGGTAAATAATAAAAACAGAATTTTTGATGTGGAATGCTTCCTAACATATTTCTCAATGTAATTTTTTTATTGTGGAATGAATGTTTAGATCCGAAAGATTCATGATAAAAGTTTAATATTGACATAGAAATAAAAATACTTCAAGCATACTAACTAAGCAATTATGTCTTCTCAAAATAACATGGCCAAAGAAAGCTATTCCTACAAAATCATATAGTCTAGATATGCTCTATCTTCATCACACAAAATATTAAATCATGCAGAACCCCGATGACAAGCCAAGCAATTATTTCATACTTTTGATGTTCTCAAACTTTTTCAATTTTCATGCAATATATGAGTGTGAGCCATGGATAGATCACAATGGTGGAATAGAATGGTGGTTGTGGAGAAGACAAAAAAGGGAAGATTGTCTCACATCAACTAGGTGTATCAACGGGCTATGGAGATGCCCATCAATAGATATCAATGTGAGTGAGTAGGGATTGCCATGCAACGGATGCACTAGAGCTATAAGTGTATGAAAACCCAACAAAAGAAACTAAGTGGGTGTGCATCCAACTTGCTTGCTCACGAAGACCTAGGGAAATTTGAGGAAGCCCATCATTGGAATATACAAACCAAGTTCTATAATGTAAAATTCCCACTAGTTTATGAAAGTGACAACATAGGAGACTCTCTATCATGAAGATCATGGTGCTACTTTGAAGCACAAGTTTGGAAAAAAGGATAGTAACATTGCCCCTTCTCTCTTTTTCTCTCATTTTTTCTTTTCTTTTTTATTTGGGCCTTCTTTTTTTCTTTTGGCCTCTTTTCTTTTTTTTTGTCCGGAGTCTCATCCCGACTTGTGGGGGAATCATAGTCTCCATCATCCTTTCCTCATTGGGACAATGCTCTAATAATGATCATCATCACACTTCTTTTTTACTTACAACTCAAGAATTACAACTCAATACTTAGAACAAAATATGACTCTATGTGAATGCCTCCGGCGGTGTACCGGGATGAGCAATGAATCAAGAGTGACATGTAAGATAAAATTATGAACGGTGGCTTTGCCACAAATACGATGTCAACTACATGATCATGCATGGTAATATGACAATGATGAAACATGTCATAACAAACGGAACAGTGGAAAGTTGCATGGCAACATATCTCGTAATGGCTATGGAAATGCCATAATAGGTAGGTATGGTGGCTGTTTTGAGGAAGGTATATGGTGGGTGTATGATACCGGCAAAAAGTGCGCGGTAATAGAGAGGCTAGCAAATGTGGAAGGGAAATCCAGTAGTCATAAAGAAATCAGATACTTATTGCAAAAATCTATTAGTTTTTGAAACAAATTACTACGCACATGCTCCTAGGGGGATAGATTGGTAGGAAAAGACCATCGCTCGTCCCCGACCGCCACTCATAAGGAAGGCAATCAATGAATAAATCATGCTCCGACTTCATCACATAACGGTTCACCATACGTGCATGCTACGGGAATCACAAACTTCAATGCAAGTATTTCTCAAATTCACAACTACCCAGCTAGCATGACTCTAATATCACCATCTCCATATCTCAAAACAATTATCAAGTATCAAACTTCCCATAGTATTTAATGCACTTAGATGAAAGTTTTTATGATGCCTAAAAGAAAATTACCACGCTGTTCTAAAGGTCTCTCAAAATAATATAATTGAAGCATGAGAGATCAATTATTTCTATAAAATAAAGACACCACCGTGTTGTAAAAGATATAAGTGAAGCACATAGAGCAAAAACTATATAGCTCAAAAGATATAAGTGAAGCACATAGAGTATTCTAATAAATTCCGATTCATGTGTGTCTCTCTCAAAAGGTGTGTAAAGCGAGGATGATTGTGGTAAAATAAAAATCAAAGACTCAAATCATACAAGACGCTCCAAACAAAACACATATCGTGTGGTGAATAAAAATATAGCTCCAAGTAAAATTACCGATGAACGAAGACAAAAGAGGGGATGCCTTCTGGGGCATACCCAAGATTAGGATTTTTGGTGTCCTTGCATTTTACCTTGGGGGTGCCTTGGTCATCCCCAAGCTTAGGCTCTTGCCACTCCTTGTTCCATAATCCATCAAATCTTTACCGAAAACTTAAACTTCACAACACAAAACTTAACAGAAAATCTTGTGAGCTTCGTTAGCGAAAGAAAACAAAACACCACTTCAAGGTACTGTAATGAACTCATTATTTATTTATATTGGTGTTAAACCTATTGTATTCCAACTTTTCTATGGTTTATAAACTCCATTACTAGCCATAGATTCATCAAAATAAGAAAACAACACACGAAAAACAGAATCTGTCAAAAACAGAACAGTCTGTAGTAATCTGTAGGTTTCGACTACTTCCGGAACCCCAAAAATTCTAAAATAAATTGCTGGACGTGAGGAATTTATGTATTAATCATCTTAAAAAATAATTTACTAAATATCACTCTCCAATAAAAAATGGCAGTAATTCTCGTGAGTGCTAAAGTTTCTGTTTTTTACAGCAAGATCAAAAAGACTTTCCCCAACTCTTCCTAACGGTTCTACTTGGCACAAACACTAATTAAACACAAAAAACACAACCAAAACGGAGGGTAAATAAATTATTTATTGAATAACAGCAAGGAAAAATATTGGGTTGTCTCCCAACAAGCGCTTTTCTTTAAAGCCACTTGCGACCATCACTATTGGTCACTGAAAGGTCATTATTTTTCATTTGCGACCTTTTTGTGACAAAAAACAGATGGTCAAAAGCTGACAGTCGTAAACTTAAATTCCCGACCTTCTCTGTGAGAAGGTCATGGAAGGCAACGACCAAAACAAAAGGTCGTTGAACTCATGACCTTTTGTTTTGGTGACTAGCTGTCTGCCCAGGCCACGTCGGATCCGACGTGGCAAAATTGCGACCAATTGAAAATGTCGTTAATAAGATTTGGCCTGGTCCAATTCAACGCTTTACATGGGCCGAGCCCAACAATTCATCCTATTGTGTTTTTTCTCATATTAATTTTGGTTAGATAGATGGGCCAAGCCCAACAGCTCAGCCTCGCTATTTTTGGGCCTAGGCCTTTTTATTTTCTTGGCCTTCACCTTTTCACAATAGATTTTTAAGCGATTTTGTTCATTTTTCCTGAATTGTTTGATTTGTGGCATTTTTAGGGCCCAAATAGTATTTGTTTCATTTTTTATGTATCAACAAGTAAGGATCATCACCTAAAAAACAATAAATGATCAATATTTCCAATATTTCAATCACACAAATTTTCACAAATGACGTCCAAAATGAGTATATTATATATTACAATCATGTGATAGTTCACATCATCCAGGAATTTAGAACACCCAGGAAGTGCAAACACCCAGGAACATCCAAGAACATCTATGAAGTAAACAGACATCCAGGAACACCCAGGAACATCTATGAAGTAAACGCTCACGAACATAAAACTAGCTACAAAGATGAAGTGTTCCCTTCTTCGAACTTCTTCATCCTAGAGCTCCTGTAGAAGAGAGGAAATTATCATTATCATGGCTACCAATGAAAGCAATATCTTCCAACAAAGAACAACTAGGAAAAGAATAATGAACAGAATAATAAACAGATACACAGGCAGCTAGGAGTCGATCCTGAAGCATGAGGGCATGGATAACAGTAGCAACACTAACATAAGCAGCAAATTGAATACCAAACATTAGTATACTACTGCTGAGGCATTAGTATAATGAACAGAATAATAAATAGATCTTGAAGCATTAGTATACTGCTGCCGAGGCCAAAACCAAACAAATGCAATGGCAACACTAACGTAAGAAGCAAAGTAGATCTGCCCACTATCATACAATACTATCATACAATGCAATGTCAACACTAATGTAAGCAGCAAAGTAGATCTGCTCGCTATCCGCCTAAGCAAACACAGAAGTACAATGCTTGAGATACATGTATGGACCAAGAAAAACAGGCAATGTGACGATAGTATGAGCGAACAATAACTCTGTGAGTAAAAAGAACATAAATAATACAACAATCTCTGACCACCTAGGTAGTAACTAGAATGGTTGCTTGCTGTTCATGAGTGTCAACCATCAGCATGCATGTACATCAAAAAGAAAACAATAGGATTCATCTTTCCCATATACAACAATCAACAAACATCTAACATCATTACATTACCGCAAAAGAAAAGTCCAGAATTACCAAAAGGTTGCATTCTAACAAAATTGACAACAAATTCCATGTACATACTAACCAGTATGTGTTAATGGAGTGACAAAAAAAATTCTCACTAGCTGGGAGTTATTGGTATATAGTGTTCTGACATGTGCAACTCTAACTAAACTGATCATAGAAGTGGAAAGACCTACAAGAACAAGTTCAATCAGAATCGAGGCATGTAAAATTTTAAGCGCCATCATAACAGATCTACAAAAACAAACCATGATCATCATGCATCAGGATTTACGTTTCTAGCAAAACAACAAAGAGATAAGAGAAAAGATAAATGCTGGGAGTACATCAAAAGTCCTAGAAATTCACATCTCCTAAGGAGCAGAAGCAGGGATAAGAGAGCGTGCATGCATGCCTAGATCGTGCATGCCTTGCTTCTTCCAACTTCAACCTAGAGCTCACGTCGAAACATGAATGAAGGCAATCATCTGCATGTTGTAAAACAAAATGGTTATGAACTCAGCAGTACATACCAAAACACCACATTAAACTTGTACATCAGTACATACCAAAATACAACATTAACTTGTTCAGGAGTGCATACCAAAATACTACCGAAATACTCTGCATTAAACTTGTACAACAATACTACCGAAATACTCTGCATTAAACTTGTACAACAGTACATACTAATCTGAGCATTCTATACTTGTGTAGTTAGATCTAATCTACTAGTCTACAAGGTTGGGGGAATAATTAGATAGTTGTATTAGATATTTCCTTCAGGTTTTCTAGAAGATTCACTATAAATGAACTGAATGTTTCTTTGTTTTCAGACCAGCTGGACATATTCAACTTGTCAAGAAAAATGAAGAAATGTGAAGGTCAAACTATGTAACCGCAAATTTAAACTACTTAACTCATTTTGCACGAACACCAGGAACATATTAACTAATTTGTTAAAAGAGTTCTGCTGATCAGTATACTGATCCCTTGGGCCTTGTGTGGAGTGGATAGCATATACCACATGGTTCATTGCAAGCATAGCAAGTAAGCAAGCACATCATCCATCTAGACTATTACAATGGAGATGTTAGAAAGCCACAAAAGCAACTGAAGCAATTGTAGGAAAGCTAATTACATCAACTTAAAAGATGTTCTACAACTCAAATTCCATTCCTTCTCTTCTTCCGTCTAACAGATTATTAACAAAGTGAATTGAACTATCAAATACATAATGCTCCTACAGTTAAGCAGCCATGTGAAACTAAACCCGCAATTTACTTGCCCACTCAACTAGCAAGTGACTAAGCTCGACACATCACTTACAGATAAACACTCAAGAGTATGATTAGAAGGGGAGAAACAAACCAGGCAGGACGACGCGGGAGGGGAAGAGCTCCTGCATCATGCCCTCACGCTCCTCGAGGAACTGCTCCGGGGTGAGTAGGCTAGCGAGGCTGCACTCGTTGATGAAGATGTGCGTCGACTCGGTGGCCTTTTCACCCATCATATTGGCCTTGAGGGACCAGTCGAACACCTTGCCGTACCTCGCGAGATCTTCTCCTGCACCTCCGTGTAGAACCCCTCTGTGTCTGCGCCCGCCCACACCAAGCCATAGAATCAGGCAAGACATTGAAAACAATAGGGCGCAAGAAACAATAGGTAGAGGTGGGGAGCAGGTACCGAGGAGGAGGCCGTCCATGTAGAATACATGGCACACCAGAACCACAAATTCATGGCCAAGAGCACATTAATGTGCCATAATCCGGTGTATTCGTAGTATGTCACATGAGTTTCTGGACTAAGAGGCAGCTTGTAAGAAAGCAAGAGGAAAAACTATAGCCATCCATTGAATTGCACGAGGAGAGTCAGAGCAGATAGAGCTGCAGAAAGAGGCTCCTGGAAATGAAACAATAGCAAGTAATGTAAGAAAGTGAACATGAGAAACAAAGTGATTTAACCGTGGTACTAGACACAAAGTTATAAAGACTAACATGGAGCTAGAGGTATCTGAAACACAGAAGCACGTTTGAGAGGCCATTTGCCATGATACTTGACCGGCCCTAGTCCAAGCTCTTCCCTTTCCTGCTCTCTTTCCATCATACAATGGTATCAGTATTCGCTGTTGCAGTTCCACTCCTTCCACTTCAAGTACAATGGCTCGTGCGCGTACCATGCTGTACCACTAGGCTGGTCATCGGTCAGCACAACACAATGTTTAATAGAATCCTCTTTCATGGTGCCAGTTCTTTGACATTCTTCGAAGCAAGCTCTGGTAAAAAAGGGAAGGAAAACATGAGTAACTACTAGCATGCTGGTTGGTTGCTAGTCAAGTCAGTAGCTCGAAGTGTATGAACAAAATCAGCGCATCTTCGTAGAGCCAAATACAATAGCTTCTTTGTTGTTGCTAATGTTCCTGAATTTGAAATTCTGGATATTACTGAATTTGACATCTGAATATTATCGCGTGGCTGCAAGCCCACCACAGAGAAACAGGGGGGATGGATTCAACCGCATCTAGATATTCCCAGCTCTAACTACAAAACCAGTTGCAGTTCCCTAGAAACCACGGTAGTACTAGTACTAGTATCAATGTTAATCCACCAATCAACAGCATGTGGTAGAATATAGTACTCTACTAGAAATAAGACGAGAGCTGCGTACTATTAGCACATAGCTCTACGTGTATCACCCGGTTGCTTGTCCGCGATACTGTTCCACAATAGGCAATCATAATCCGAGACAAGAAGTCGAGCAGGCCACACGCAAGGGATGGGAACCACCCCAACCACGAGGAGATTAAACAAGGGATGAATCTAGGGGAGGAAGTCTCACCTGTAGAGCGGATCGGTGTCGCCCTCCGAGATGTCGTCGGCCGCCGCAACAGCAGCGGCCAAGGCCGTGGCCACGAGGCCGAGGAGCAGCATTAGTGGCCCTCTCCTAGTGGGAGTGCAGCCTGTAGAGCAGCAACCTCTCATGTGGATGATATAGGTCGGTAACAAGTGGTAGGGCGAGGTCCGTGGGATTGGGAGGTGGAGATCGAGCGAGGAAGGAAGGGATGCAACAAACCTGAGCTGAGGGGGGAGAAGGGAACCTGAGCCGAGGTTGGAGCCCAACCATGCGAGCAGTCGAGCAGGGGATCGAGCTGGGAGGCGCTGGTGATCTAGCCAGGCAGGGGCGCGGTCAACGCCCTTGACACCACGTGTGTGAGTGCACTCGATGTGTCTTGGCAAGGGCGGTGCTTGATGCAGGGGGACTTGATGCGTTCGAGGAGTGATGGTATGCAGTGAAGGAAGAAAGCCAGGGAGGTCCGGCGGGCGGCGGGACGGCGGACTTGGGCGGTGGAGATCGACGCGGCGACGGCTTGGCGTGTGCTTGGCGGGGCATCGATGAACAAGGGCTGACGGAGGTTGAAGATGGTTTCGAGCGGAGCGGACTTGGAACTCCGGCGACGGCTCGATGAGGAAGTCCATGGAGGCCTCCTTGCACAGAGAAGTACATAGGGGTGTTGAGACTTGAGAGAAAAAAAGGAAGAGATAAACAGAGGGAGGAAGAAGAGCGGGGGAACACGATGACCCGCGGGACTTCGGCCGATGGCAGAGCTGCTCCGGTGAGGCGCGAGGCCAAGGCAGCGGAGGCTGATGCTGGATCGCGTTGGATCTCCCTCCCTTGGGTTCTTCTCTCCCTTCTGGTGAGGTAAGGGGAGGGGTGAGAAGAGGAGGGCATGGAGGATGCCATGGATGGAGGCGTGCTATGCCGGAGGGAGGTGGCGGCGAGCTCTCACTCTGTCTCGATCTGGAAGGGTTCGAGTGATTCGAGCGATCTGGATGGATGTGGGGAAGAAAGGAGGCAGGGGGTGGATGGAAAATGACCAGGCTAGGGTTGGTGTGGAAGGGTTCAACACTGCCGTTTGATCCGCAAGCATCCAACGGTGTTTGATGCACGATCCGCGTGAGATGTTCAAGGATCAATCAAAATGTAGTAGGACGTTATGACCATTTAAATTGATCATAGTTGACTAAAAATAATGTGTTAAAATCATGTCAACTATTTTATGAGCTGGAAATTAAAAAAAGAATATATTTGCATAAGTTTGCATCTTGGAATAGTTCAAATGAGATTATATTTTACACAAGTTTGCATCTTGGAATGAGAAACAATGTTGACAAAGGAAATTTTCATTTTCTTTGCATGGAAATTTCATTTTCTATTTTTTGAGTGTCCAAAATGAATTTCTTTTGTGAAGGACCTACCATATATTTGTTTCAATATTGGACCAAATCATTTTTATAAAATACTAGGTCATATATAATGCACAATTGACCAAATGGTTGGGTGTCAAAAGTTTCGATCCATCTCTCGTGAAAAAGACAAATTTTCGCCGATTTAGTAGGAAGCGCGTAAAATTTGAACTGCAGCTACCTCATAGTTTGCTATTTATTTTTTCCAAAAATCATTTCTAGGTACATAAGTATCTATTTAATTAGACAAACACAAAAAGGTTTTCAAGATTCAACCACTAGCTAGGAACAATCAAGCCCGCCGTTTTGAGCGCATTTTGAAACGAGCATAAAAGATTCAAAAAAATTCAAAAAATGGAAAACCTTCGCATTGTGTCATTATATGTGACCAAGTTATCAGGAAAAATAATAAACTTGTAATACGGTAATTTTTTTTAAAAAAGTGTTCTCAGAAACGAGCTATCATGCGTAAAGATGCATGGCTTTCAAGCCAAATGATCAATCTTATGGCCACATTCATGACACAGTTTCTTCAAATGATCTCATATTGTGCACAAGGGTGCATCTTGGAATGGCAAACAATGTTGCCTAAGAAAGTTTTCATTTTCTTTTGACAAAAAAATCATTTTCTATTTTTAGAGTGCCCAAAATGAGTTTTTCTTGTGAAGGACCTACCATATATTTGTTGCAATATTGGACCAAATCATTTTTATAAAATACTAGGTCATATATAATGCACAATTGACCAAATGGTTGGGTGTCAAAAGTTTCGATCCACCTCTCGTGAAAAAGACAAGTTTCCACCGATTTAGTAGGAAGCGGGTAAAATTTGAACTACAGCTGCCTCATAGTTTGCTCTTTATTTTTTTTCAGAAATCATTTCTAGGTACATAAGTATCTATTTAATCAGAGAAATATCAAAAGTTTTCCAAGATTCAACCACTGGCTAGGAACGGTCAAGCCCGCAGTTTTGACCGCATTTTGAAACGGGCATAAAAATAAAAAAAATAAAAAAATTGGAAAACCTTCGCATTGGGGTCATTATATGTGACCAAGTTTCCAGGAAAAATTAATAAACTTGTAATATGACAATTCTTTTGAAAAAGTGTTCTTAGAAATGAGCTATCATGCATGAAGATTCATGGCTTTCGAGCCAAATGATCAATCTTATGGCCTCATTCATGACATATTTTGTTCAAATGATCTCATATCATGCACAAGGGTGCATCTTGGAATTCCAAATAATGTTTCCTAAGGGAGTTTTCATTTTCTTTGCATGGAAAATTCATTTTCCGTTTTTCGAGTGCCCAAAATGATTTTTTTTGTGAAGGAACTACCAAATAATTGTTGCAAAAATGGACCAAATCAATTTTGTAAAACACTAAGCCATGTTTAATGCACAATTTACAAAATGGTTGGGTGTAAAAAAATTTTATCCACCTCTGGTGAAAAAGACAAATTTCCGCCGATTCAGGAGGAAGCGCGTCAAATTTGAACTGCAGCTGCCTTATAGTTTGCTCTTTATTTTTTTCCAAAAATCATTTATAGGTACATAAGTATATATTTAAGCATAAATACATGGTTTGGTGGTGATACGTTGAGGTTTGGACGGTGGCCCAGGGCCCCAACTCCAAAGTGCATAGACTCGCATGCTCGCCGCGTGGTCATCGCATGACCGTGGCGTTGCCATGCGTTCTGGATGGCATAGGCATGTCTAGTAGGTTTGGCACTCCCCAGGTAGATGCTTGGAAGAAAATAACAACAGAAGAATCTCACGAGGAGACCGAACTATGCTCAAACATGAATTAGCACCCAAGTGTTTGATTAGTGGTACGGGAAATGCACATGGCCAATGGGCCCGTGTTTTGGATGAGGATGATCATCTACTAAGGACACTATCTTGGAAAATTTTCATCTCAAATGGAGGAGCCTAGGTGGAATTTTCTTTGCAACATACCACACTGGACAAAAATATGAATGTTGAAGCCACACTCACATTCATTGTTAGATGGGGCTCAAATTTTGTGGAGAGAAATGATTTGGAATATAGAAGATGTGGCAAAAATTCAGCTCATTAGGATATGCCTAGCTAGTAGTTCCTTCACAATAGTTCGAGTTGAACAAAAACTATGGAAATTTGCCGAGGAAGATTTACCAGGAAAATGGAGTTGAATATTGTCATGAGGTAATGATTTGGATAGTAAAGAATGCCCATTTTTTGGGAATGTTGGGAATGACAGAAATATAGGTTGCTTCACAACCTAGGGCAAAAATTGACACACGGACATGACACATAGGCAAAACTGATGAGGTGGCGCCTAGTCATAGCAATCCACCACAACTTACAAGGTTATGACCATCTATATTGGTCGTGATCAGCTAGAAATAAGGCAGCAGATCAGTGATGTCTACTTTATGACCGTTTCATGTAAGGAAATTATGACCTTTATGGCCAAAATGGTCGATATAGTTGAGGGCTTGGAGCCCCCTGAGCAGCTTTTGACCAATTGGTCTCAAATGGTCATAGATCTATGACCAATTCTTCGAGGGTCACTGACAGAAGGTCACTAGTTGACATATTTCTTGTAGTGAGCCTTTTAGCTAGGAATTGATAACTTCAATGATGCTCACATGAAAGACAAGAATTGAAGCACAAAGAGAGCATCATAAAACATGTGACAAAGACATCTAAGTCTAACATACTTCCTATGCATAGGCATCTTATAGGCAAACAAATTACCAAGGCAAGCAAAAACTAGCATATGCAAGGAAGCGGAAAGAAACAATAGCAATCTCAACATAACGAGAGGTAATTTAGTAACATGAAATTTTCTACCACCATATTTTCCTCTCTCAGAATAATTACATGTAGGATCATAATCAAATTCAACAATATATCTATCACAAAACATATTCTTAACACAATCCACATGTATGCAAAGTCGACACTCTTCCAAAATAGTGGGATTAACATTAACTAAAGTCATGACCTCTCCAAACCCACTTTTATCAAAAACTTCATAAGACTAAGCATTCTCCAAATATGTGGGATCTAAAGTTGACATTCTTCCAAACCCACTTTCAATATTATTGCAAACATTATTATCAATCTCATATTCATAATGGGGCTTAAATAAATTTTCAAGAGCAAAAGAAGAATGACCCCAATCATGATCATTGCAACAAGTAGTAGACGTAGCAAAAGTAGCATCCCCAAGCTTAGTGTTTTGCATATTATAAGCACAAACTAAATTAATAGAATTTATACTATCATCATTGCAATCATGCTTTTTATTCAAAGATCCATCGTGAATCACTCCGTAAAGTACTTCATCATAATTTTCAGATTCATGAATTTCAAGCAAAACTTCATAAAAGATAATCTAGTGCACAAAACTCACTAGTAATTGGTTCATCATAATTGGATATCTTAAAAAGATTAGCAAGAGGACGAGGATCCATAGATCTTAGGTTCTTTGTTTAGCAATAAATAAACAACTATTCCAACCAAACGACCAAATGAGCCAAGTAAGACATCAAAGCAAATGGAAAGACGAACAGAAGAGGGGTGAATAAAACGGAAAGGGTGAACTGGGGGAGAGGAAAACGAGAGGCAAATGGCAAATAATGTAATGTGAAGGATAAGAGTTGTGATGGGTACTTGGTATGTCTTGACTTGGCGCTGATCTCCCCGGCAACGGCGCCAGAAATCCTTCTTGCTACCTCTTGAGCACTGCGTTGGTTTTCCCTTGAAGAGTAAAGGGCGATGCAGTAAAGCAGCATAAGTATTTGCCTCAGTTTTTGAGAACCAAGTTATCAATCCAGTAGGAGACCACGCGCGAGTCACGTCGTACCTACACAAACAAATATGAACCTCGCAACCAACGCGATAAAGGGGTTGTCAATCCCCTCACGGCCAATTGCAAGAGTGAGGTCTGATAGAGATGATAATAATACGATAAATATTTTTGGTATTTTTATGATATAGATTGAAAGTAAAGATTGCAAAATAAAGTATATTGGAAACTTATATGATGGAGAATAGACCCGCAGGCCATTGATTTCACTAGTGGCCTCTCTCAAGATAGCATAACTATTACGGTGGGTGAATTAATTACTGTCGATCAATTGATAGAAAAGCGAATAATTATGAGAATATCTAGGTATGATCACGTATATAGGCATCACGTCCGTGACAAGTAGACCGACTCCTGCCTGCATCTACTACTATTACTCCACACATCGACCGCTATCCAGCATGCATCTAGAGTATTAAGTTCATAAGAACAGAGTAATGCCTTAGGATCATGAGAATTATCAGTTTATGTATTCTCAGACCTTCGGGTCCATAGTTATTAGCTAGATGGCTTATTCTCTCTTTTTGGATCTCAATACAATGTTCTCCCCCTCTCTTGTGGAGATCTATTCGATGTAATCTTCTTTAGCGGTGTGTTTGTTGAGATCGATGAATTGTGGGTTTATGATCAAGATTATCTATGAACAATATTTGAATCTTCTCTGAATTCTTTTATGTACGATTGGTTATCTTTGCAAGTCTCTTCGAATTATCAGTTTGGTTTGGCCTACTAGATTGATCTTTCTTGCAATGGGAGAAGTGCTTAGCTTTGGGTTCAATCTTGCAATGTCCTTTCCCAGTGACAGTAGGGGCAACAAGGCACATATTGTATTGTTGCCATCGAGGATAACAAGATGGGGTTTATATCATGTTGCATAAGTTTATCCCTCTACATCATGTCATCTTGCTTAAGGCGTTACTCTATTCTTTTGAACTTAATACTCTAGATGCATGCTGGATAGCAGTCGATGTGTGGAGTAATAGTAGTAGATGCAGGCAGGAGTCGGTATACTTGTCTCAGATGTGATGCCTATATACATGATCATACCTAGATATTATCATAACTATGCACAATTATGTCAATTGCTCAACAGTAATTTGTTTACCCACCGTAATACTTATGCTCTCGAGAGAAGCCACTAGTGAGACCTATGGCCCCCAGGTCTATTTTCCATCATATTAATCTTCCGTCAACAAGCTATTTCTTTTGCCGTTTTTATTTTGCTTTATTTACTTTGCATCTTTATCATAAAAATACCAAAAATATTATCTTATCATTTCTATCAGATCTCATTTTCGTAAGTGACCGTGAAGGGATTGACAACCCCTTTATTGCGTTGGTCGCGAGGATTTTATTTGCCCTCTCTCTCCGTCCTCCTTCCCTTTCCCTATTTGCCTCCTTTTGCTAGTTTCTTGTTTGCTTGTGTGTCGGATCGCTTGCTTATCATTATGGCTAGTCCCATATCTTCTCTGTTGTCTCCCAAAAATGAAGTTCTTAATTTTAAGCAAAGGGACGGAGAAAATCTAAAAGACGCTTGGTATAGAATTTGCAATGCTCAAAATAGATCTACCAGGAAGCAATCTACTTCCGTTCTTCTCCGCAATTTTTATGTAGGCGCTACTCCTTGGCACAGATATATCCTTGATACCATTACTGGAGAGAATTTCTTGGGTAACCATACTTTTGATTCTTATAATGCTATGATAGATTTGTTTGGCTCAACCCCTCTTTTGGTTAATGGAACTATGTTAACTTTGGAGCATGTAATGCAAAGACTTGAAATTATTGAAAATAAAGTTGCTACCATAGAGTTAATTGAAAATTTGTATAAAAAGATCCACAACCAAATTACTCAATATGGATCTAAAGTAGGAGTCACTTTGAAAAATATTAAGGAGAAGGAACCCATAGTTAATGAAAGAATAAATCAGGATTCCACTAGAATCGATAAAATTGAGGGTATCATTACCAACTTGGGAACCGCTTTTTCTTCCATAAATAATACTCCAAGTCCTCCAACTAAAATTTCAAAGCTTATGTATGTTCCTAAAAATAAGGGTGAATCCTCTAGCAAGGAAACTGCGGATCTCAAATCTATAAATATTCATCCCAATCTTTTTGCTATCATTAAGGAACCATTTGCTACAAATATTTTTTTCGATTTTGTGCCTAGAAGTTTGATAATTAATAAAAATAAAGAAACCCCTAAGGGTGATAGATGTCTCATTAAAGAATGACCAACTAAAGATACCTAGATCTATCTTCGCTTTTATGCCTAGCTAGGGGCGTTAAATGATAGCGCTTGTTGGGAGGCAACCCAATTTTATTTTTATTCCTTGCTTTTTGCTACTGTTTAGTAATAAATAATTTATCAAGCCTCTGTTTTGTTGTGTTTTTTGTGTTTAATTAGTGTTTGTTCCAAGTAGAACCGTTGGGAAGACTTGGGGAAAGTCTTTTTGATCTTGCTGTAAAAAACAGAAACTTTAGCGCTTACGAGAACTGCTGCCATTTTTATTTGGAAGGTGCTATTTAGTTAATTCTTTTTTTAGATGATTAATATAAATTCCTCATGTCCAGCAATTTATTCCAGAATTTTTAGGGTTCCAGAACTTGCATTAGCTACAAATTACTACAGACTGTTATGTTTTTTGTCAGATTCTGTTTTTCGTGTGTTGTTCGCTTATTTTGATGAATCTGTGGCTAGTAAAATAGTTTATAAACCATAGAGAAGTTGGAATACAGTAGGTTTAACACCAATATAAATAAGAATGAGTTCATTACAGTACCTTGAAGTGGTGTTTTGTTTTCTTTCGCTAATGGAGCTCATGAGATTTTCTACTTTAAGTTTTGTGTTGTGAAGTTTTCAAGTTTTGGGTAAAAGATTTGATGGATTATGGAACAAGGAGTGGCAAGAGCCTAAGCTTGGGGATGCCCATGGCACCCCAAGATAATCTAAGGACACCTAAAAGCCAAAGCTTGGGGATGCCCCGGAAGGCATCCCCTCTTTCGTCTACTTCCATCAGTAACTTTACTTGGAGCTATATTTTTATTCACCACATGATATGTGTTTTGCTTGGAGCATCTTGTATTATTTGAGTCTTTATTTGTTAGTTTACAACAATCATCCTTGCTGTACACACCTTTTGAGAGAGACTCACATGATTTGAAAATTATTAGAATACTCTATGTGCTTCACTTATATCTTTCGAGCTATATAGTTTTTGCTCTAGTGCTTCATCTATATCTTTTAGAGCACGGTGGTGGATTTGTTTTATAGAAACAATTGTTCTCTCATGCTTCACTTAGATTATTTTTAGAGTCCTACAAAACAGCATGGTAATTTGCTTTAATCATGATAGGCATTCAAGATTAGTAAAAAATCGTATGAAGTGTGTTGAATACTATGAGAAGTTTGATACTTGATAATTGTTTTGAGATATGGAGATGGTGATATTAGAGTCATGCTAGTTGACTAGTTTTGAATTTGAGAAATACTTGTGTTAAAGATTGTGATTCCCGTAGCATGCACGTATGGTGAACCGTTATATGATGAAGTCAGAGCATGATTTATTTATTGATTGTCTTCCTTAGGAGCATGCGCGGTCGGGGATGAGCGATGGTCTTTTCGTACCAATCTATCCCCCTAGGAGCATGCGCATAATACTTTGCTTCGATAACTTGTAGAGTTTTGCAATAAGTATATGAGTTCTTTATGACTAATGTTGAGTCCATGGATTATACACACTTTCTTCCTTACACCATTGCTAGCCTCTCTAATACCGCGCACTTTTCGCCGGTATCATAAACCCACCAAATACCTTCCTCAAAACAGCCACCATACCTACTGTCGGTGTCAAAACCGGCGGATCTCGGGTAGGGGGTCCCGAACTGTGCGTCTAAGGCGGATGGTAACAGGAGGCAGGGGACACGATGTTTTACCCAGGTTCGGGCCCTCTTGATGGAGGTAAAACCTTACCTCCTGCGTGATTAATATTGATGATATGGGTACTACAAGAGTAGATCTACCACAAGATCAGAGAGGCTAAACCCTAGAAGCTAGCCTATGGTATGATTGTATGTTATTGTGTACTATGGACTAAAACCCTCCGGTTTATATAGACACCAAAGAGGGTTAGGGTTACACAAGGTCGGTTACAAAGGAGGAGATATACGTATCCGTATTGCCTAGCTTGCCTTCCACGCCAAGTAGAGTCCCATCCGGACACGAGACGAAGTCTTCAATCTTGTATCTTCATAGTCCAACAGTCCGGCCAAAGGATATAGTCCGGCTGTCCGGAGACCCCCTAATCCAGGACTCCCTCAGTAGCCCCTGAACCAGGCTTTCAATGACGATGAATCCGGCGCGCAGTATTGTCTTCGGCATTGCAAGGCGGGTTCCTCCTCCGAATACACCACGGAAGAATTTGAATACAAGGATAGTGTCCGACCCTGCAAAATAAGTTCCACATACCACCGTAGAGAGAATAATATTTCCACAAATCTAATTTGCTGACTTGTTTTGGCAACATGACATTATGCCATGGCCCGGTGATTATTCGAACCGTTTCCTTTAACTAGCCCCGCACATAACGCGAGGCAGTTTTTTGACACGTCTTGTCAAAGCAGAGATCGTGTCCCCTTATCACGGGATTCTCATCAATACGGGCGTGGGTAACCCAACCGCGCCATCGATTACGGCGCTTGGGGGATAAGCGAGTTTTACCAGGCTAGTGGGGGCGCATAGTTTCGTCCGCCCATATAAAGGGATAAGGATTCACCTTTTCATCCACGCCTTCTTCCTCCTTTGCTCATCCATTTTCGCACACTCGAGCTCCAGCGCCCAAGTCCGCATTTCCCAACTCGACCTTCTCCAACCATGTCCGGAGCGGGAGGCAGGTGGATGGTCTCCTCCGTCACGGAGGGACACATCAAGAAGCTGAGGAGAGCCGGATACCTACCCGACGACATCGTGCACCGGATCCCAGATGAGGGGCAGCTCATCCCAACCCCCAGGCCCCATGAGAGGGTAGTGTTCCTTACCCATTTCCTCCGCGGACTGGGATTCCCTCTCCACCCATTCGTCCGGGGGCTCATGTTCTACTACGGCCTGGATTTCCACGATCTGGCCCCGAACTTCATCCTCAACATCTCGGCATTTATCGTCGTGTGCGAGGCCTTCCTCCGCATCAAGCCCCACTTCGGCTTATGGCTGAAGACCTTCAATGTCAAGCCGAAGGTAGTGAGCGGCCGCCAGGCGGAGTGCGGAGGCGCCATGGTGGGCAAGATGCCCAACGTCACATGGCTCGAGGGCTCCTTCGTGGAGACCATAAAGGGGTGGCAATCGGGGTGGTTCTACATCACCGAGCCGCGTGACCCTAAATGGGCAGCGGCCCCCGAGTTCCGATCTGGCATCCCCACGCGGCTCACCTCCTGGCAAGAGAAGGGCCTGTCCTGGGGTAGTTCGGGAGAGCTGACCGGACTCCAAACATGTATTCAAAACATGGTGAACAAGAAGCTCAAACTCGTCAACGTAGTCCAGGTCATGCTCATCCGCCGGATCCTCCCGTGCCAACAACGGGCTTTCAACTTGTGGGAGTTCGACCCGGCCCAGCACCGAACTCTGAACAGGCTCTTCGACACAACTCACGAGGATGCCTGGAAGGTGCTATTCAAGGGTGCCGAGGTTCCCCCTCCCACTACCGAGGATCGCGGATTCTGCGCGAAGCGCCAAGCCAGCGCGGTAAGCTGTTTTACCTCTCACAGGATACTTGTTTTTCATAGTTTGACTCTATGCGGGATCTAAGCTCCCGTACCTTTGACAGGACTGGCAGGAGACGGCCGGACAGATCGACAGTCCGGCTCCTTTGCCCGAAGGCCCAGCAGACGCTCTCCTGACGAAGATGCTGACTCCGGCTCCTTACAAGGTGCCGGAGAAGACCAAGAAGGCCAAGGGAACCCGAAAGAGTTCCCGAAGCCAGGCGTCATCGGACTCATCGTCCGATAACTCTGCGACACACTCCTCCCCCGAAGACGAGGAGGGAGAAGAAGATGCTCCCCCTTCAGTTGGGGGAGACAAGAAAAGGAAGGCCGCCCCAACTGGGGAGGCCGAAGGGTCCAAGAGGGGAAGGACTCTCCTTCCGGACAGTTCCACCACCACCGCCGAAGGCGAAGACAAGTGGCTACTCAGGGCCAAGCCCCTGGCGAAGTCGTAAGTATTCGGATACCAGAGTAACTCATAGCATTCCTTTGTCGCACTGCTTTTCCTAACGCCGAATATGATTATGCAGGCCGCCACGAGCCCATATCGATGTATCGTCGGATGGCTCCCTGGGCTCGTCGGATATGGATAGCGATCCACTTCCGACCGCCACCTCCCCTTGCCCTGCGGACAACGCCGAGGTATTGTCTCAAGAGGCACCGGGTCGAGGGGAGACAGTCTCGGAGGCGCCTCAAGGCGACCTTCCAGACTCCGGGAGAAGAGGGAACAAGGCCCCCGAGGGCTCCGACTTCGGCCCTCAGCCGAACACCGCGCCGGAACCTTCACTGGTTCTGGACTCGGGCAGGCGGCCTCCTTCCAAGAGGGGCAAGACGCCTGTGCCGGTGACCTCTGTCCATCCAGAGGCGCTGGACAAAATGCTGGGAGCGCTTCGCAGCGCTTCCATCGACGAGGAGCACCGTACTATTATGAGTGCGGTGGTCCAAAAGGTTCAGTCCGCCAAGAGCGGATTTACTGAAGCCTGTGCCAGCCTTCTAACAGGCTTTGAGGTAAGTGTTTAAAATATAGGAAAAATATTACCGCATAGACAGTAGCCCCTGATGCTCTGTTCGGTGTTCACAAAGAAAAGCCGAACAGAGGATCAAACAATATCGCAGGAGTCTAATATAAGTATGTCAATATGCGTATGCAGGCTTCGCTGCTGGCATCTGCCGCACTAACTGTGGAGGTCGCCGCACTGAAGCAGGACCTTAAAGGGTCCAAGGACGAGCTCGGCCTTGCCAAGAGGCAGCTCGAGGAGAACAAAGGTAAGTAGTACCTAGTCTATGGATATGTATAAAAAGAATGCGATTGCAAAATGACAGGATCATCATGAATTTGCCAGGGGCCACGACCGAAGTGGCGACCCTAAAGCAAGCATTGTCCGAGGCTAAAGATAAAGCGGCCAAGGAGCGCACCGAGCGGGAAAGGCAAGAGGCTCGGGTGGGCGAGGTTCAGCAAGAGCTCCAGGCTCTCGTGACGAAGCACGAGGCGTTAGAGCTTGACTCGAAGACGCGAGAGTCTGAGCTTGCCGCGGCCCTCGAGAGCGCAAAGAGTGCCAAGGCCTAAGCCCAAAAGGCCTTCCAGGAGATTGACGCGATGAAGAAAATAGCGGCGGGTAAGGCATTCTATATGCAAAGCAAGCATGTGAAAGTAAATTACCTATTATTTACCCGAATCCGGAGCTCTCCAGGAGCATTCAAAGATTTGCCCCGCAGCATGTCGGATGCCGCACAGTTTTACCAAGCCGAGGAGGGAAGCTCAACGGAGAAGCTTTTCTGGTCTCAGTATACTGGGACCGAACACCCGGTGCCTATGAGCGACCAACTGAAGCAGCTGGTCGAGCTACACAAGGCAGCCGAACAGGCCATGAAGGGCTTTATAGTCCGGCTGTGGCCTGGCGACGCCCTTCCGAACAGCTACTTCGGCCTGGTGAGGTGGCTTGTGGATGCTTGCCCACGGTTGGAAGTCATCAAGCGGTCCGGCTGCATCGAAGGTGCACGCCGGGCTTTTGCCCGTGTGAAGGTGCAATGGGCCAAGCTAGACGCCGTGAAGCTGATCAAGGAAGGACCGCCGCAGGGCAAGGAGCATCGCACCCCTGAAATATATTATGAGGGCGTCCTGAAGGGTGCCCGTCTTGTAGCGGACGAATGTCCAAAGGATGTAATATTTGAGTAAACTTGCTCGTGTGATCCTGTATGATGAAAACTTGTTTCATATGCGCTATGCAACGCTTGTTTGAATTTAAAATATTACCTTCTGTTTGGCTGTTTATCCAATCTGAGAGATGGCTAGTCCTCGGCTTCTGCCCCCATGCCGCGAGTGCTGGGGTGTTCGGGATAAACCTGAGCACTCTTGTTCCCATTTTTGGGTCCTTCGAGGGAGGTGCTCAGCACAGCGAACAAGGCAACCGGACTAATAATGCTTTATCACTCTCACTTAGCCATAGAATTCTATAATTTTAAATTTCGGCGAAGCCCCTGGTATTCGGAAGGCCGAATTCGGGGCGCGATACACGCCTTTAAGCCGGACAGGACCGGCTCCTCGCTCTAAGCGGCATAAGTCTTTAGGGACTCGAAACCTCGCCGAACAGCGACCAGTCTCTCGCCTTATCATGACAGTCAGTTTTAGCTTTCTCTACTGAGGTGCTTAGCCCAGCAGAACCGGGGCACAATCGCAGTAGTTCTCCTAGTGCTACCTTAGCCGATAGAGCGGAACGTAAGGTACCAAAACATAGGAGCCGGGCAAACCCAACATTTGACCAAAGACATGATTCGGAGCTGATGCATATAATGCTATAAGTTCGGGGTGCCGCACTTGTGAAAGTGTTCGGACTTCTCACACCATATTGTGGGGTACTTAAGCCCCTGGTGTATTGGCCGTACCAAAGTGTACGGTTGCAAGGCGTCATTAATGAACACATATATATAAAACAAGAATGCAATAATAGTCGTAATGTTATGCATTGTTTATTCAAAAAGGTGCGTTAAAGCAGAATGATACAGATAGTGCGATAAGCAAAAAGTAGGACTATGTCCCTTCCAAGGGCAAGCTGAGGAATAGTATTAAAGCAAATATTTCACTCGTTATCGTAATCCACCTGGGAGTTTCGTGGTGTGACGTAGCTTTCTGCCTCCTTGGTTGCTGCATCATGTGTTCGGCAATCATGCTCCCGGATAGGGTTTCTAGAGATTAAAGTCTTGAAAGAGAAACATAACAAAGCGGGAAGCCCCTAGTGTGGTTTAAGCCGCGTATTGGGGCGTGCGTAGTTGTGCCCCCCTCCCCCCTGTGCCCATGGTATTTTTAATGCGTAATTATGTACGCGTGGCACGAATTTCGCCGTTTGGCTTGGGCCGGGGTGGGTGCCGCATTGCTACGTGAGCTCAGATCGTGTCGGGCGGTCTAGTTGCCGATTACTCCGAGCGCGCTTGAAGGTGTCCGGGTCTTGAAACACCGAACTGGTGGATTGCCTTGAGAGACTGCTTTGCGCTTCTGCTGCGAGGGCCGCAGTGTGCTCCTCCGTGCGGAGAGAGCGCTCTGTGTTTCCATTAACTGTGATGACCCCCCCCCGAGGTCCTGGCATCTTGAGCTTGAGGTATGCATAATGCGGTACCGCATTGAATCTCGCAAATGCAGTTTGCCCGAGCAGTGCATGATAGCCAGTGCAGAACGGGACTATATTGAAGATTAATTCTTCGCTTCGGAAGTTATCCGGGGATCTGAAGACCACTTCTAGTGTAGTTGAGCCTGTCCAATGGGCCTCTACACCTCGAATGACGCCTTTAAAGGTCGTTTTTGTGGGTTTGATCCTTGAGGGGTCTATACCCATTTTGCGCACTGTGTCCTGGTAAAGCAGGTTCAGGCTGCTGCCGCCATCCATAAGGACTCGAGTGAGGTGAAATCCGTCGATGATTGGGTCTAAGACCAGTGCGGCAAATCTGCCATGACGGATACTAGTGGGGTGGTCCCTGTGATCGAAGGTGATCGGACAGGAGGACCATGGGTTGAACTTTGGGGCGACTGGCTCCAACGCATATACTTCCCTGAGCGCACGCTTCCGCTCCCTCTTGGGGATGTGGGTTGCGTATATCATGTTCACCATCCGCACTTGTGGGGGGAACCTCTTCTGTCCTCCGGTGTTTGGCTGCCGAGGCTCTTCCTCGTCATCGCTATGTGGCCACTTATCTTTGTTTTCGGTAATTAACTTGCCGGCCTGCTTGAATACCCAACAATACCTATTGGTGTGGTTGGCTGGCCTGTCGGGGGTGCCGTGTATCTGACACGAGCGATCGAGTATGTAGTCCAAACTGGACGGGCCCGTAGTGCTTCTTTTAAATGGCTTTTTCCGATGACCGGGTTTAGAGCCTTTGAATTCGGCATTGACTGCCGTATCCTCGGTATTGTCGTTGTTAATGCGGCGCTTATGTTTATTTCGACGTGACCTGCCATTGCCGTCCTTGGTATCCGAAGTACCACGATTCTTTGATATGTTATTACTCTGAGCCAGCCCGCTGTCTTCTCCTGCACAAAAGCGGGTCATGAGTGTCGTGAGGGCTGCCATAGATTTCGGCTTTTCCTGACCAAGGTGCCGGGCTAGCCACTCGTCGTGGATGTTGTGTTTGAAAGCTGCTAGGGCCTCTGCATCCGGACAGTCGATGATTTGATTTTTCTTTGTTAGGAACCGAGTCCAGAATTGCCTGGTCGATTCTTCTGGCTTCTGAATTATGTGGCTCAAGTCATCGGCATCTGGTGGTCGCACATAAGTGCCCTGAAAGTTGTCGAGGAATGCGGCCTCCAGATCTTCCCAACAGCTAATGGACTCTGCTGGCAAGCTGTTAAGCCAATGCAACGCTGGTCCTTTGAGCTTTAGTGGGAGGTATTTGATGGCGTGTAAGTCATCATCGTGGGCCATGTGGACGTGGAGGAGGAAATCCTCGATCCATACCACAGGATCTGTTGAGCCGTCGCATGATTCTATATTTACGGGTTTGAAACCCTCTGGGATTTGATGATCCATGACTTCGTCTGTGAAGCATAAGGGCTGTGTGGCGCCTCTGTATTGGGCTATATCGCGACGCAGCTTGAATGGGTCTTGCCCGCAGTGTTCGGCCCGGCCGGATTTACTTTTACTGTATCCGGCATGACGTTTATCGTCTTGCATAGTGGCGCGCCCTCGTGATCCGTAGATCGATCTTGCATGTTTTGCTTTATCCTCCAATATGTCTCGCAGGTCTGGCGTATTTCCCCATGCCTTTTTATTTGAATGGCGTCAGGGTGCAGGCTGAGCTTTTGGCTGGAATGCCTCTCTGTCGCGGCCACGAGGTGGCCGATCAGCCACATCATACGCTTCTTCCTCCAGTCAGGGTAGCAACCTGCATTTTGGGTAACTCTTGGAGGGGCGCTCGAGTTTATATTCCTTGGCCGCGAGGACTTCAGTCCATCTGTCAGCTAGCAGATCTTGATCAGCTTGAAGCTGCTGCTGATTTTTCTTAAGGCTATTTGTCATGGCTTTAAGTCGGCGCTTGAAGCGCTCTTGGTCGACAGGATCCTCTGGCACAACGAATTCATCATCATCGAGGCTTGCCTCGTCTTCGGAGGGGGGCATGTAATTATCATCCTCTGCCTCTCCATCTGTCACTCTCTCTGGAGGGCTGGCTCCTCCATCCTCCTGCTCTAAATCTTGCTGGAGGGGATTGTTGCCATCTTCATCACTATCCGGAGTGTTATTATCTCCTGTGTCGGTATCAACACTTTTGCTTTGACGGGACTTAGAGCGGCGCCGCTGACGTCGGCGCTTGGGTTACTTCTTGGAGGGGTCATCCTCCGCTGTCTTGTCGCCATTACCTTCTTTGGGTGTGTCCACCATGTATATATCGTATGATGAGGTGGATGTCCAATGCCCTGTGGGTAGTGGTTCCTCTTCGTCTCCCGCATCGTCGTCCATACCATCGATGTCTTCGGAGTCGAAGTCGAGCATGTCGGTTAAGTCGTCGATAGTGGCTACTAAGTGGGTGGTGGGTGGGCAGCGAATTTCTTCGTCATCCGCATCCCAATCCTGCCGGATATAGTTTGGCCAGGATCCTCCTGACAAGGAGAGAGACCTTAATGAGTTCAGTATGTCACCAAAGGGCGAGTGCTGAAAAATATCCGCGGAGGTAAACTCCATGATCGGCGCCCAATCGGATTCGCTAGGAACGGGCGCAGGCGGTTCGGAGTCCGTGGCCGGAGAAGGGTCCGGCAGTCTGACAACATAGCTCTCGCGCAGGGTAAGGTCGATGTTCGGCTTGATCGCCGCTGAGGGTAAGGCCTCCGTGGCGGGGTCCATCCACCCGTCCATGGACGGCGCAAGTGGCTCTGAATTGAGGGTCGGAGGGGCTGCCGGTGCGATCTCCTGAACACTGCTTGATGGTAGAGCTAAATCATACTCATCGTGACCGCGTGACTCACAAGGCAGAGGCACGAATCCGTCGAAGATCAAGTCTCCGCGGATATCGGTCGTGTAGTTTAAGCTTCCAAACCTGACCTGGTGGCCAGGGGCTTAACTTTCGATCTGCTCCAGATGGCCAAGCGAGTTGGCCCGCAGTGCGAAGCTGCCGAACACAAATATCTGTCCGGGGAGAAAAGTCTCACCCTGCACTGCATCGCCATCGATGATAGAAGGAGCCATCAAGCCTAACGGAGACGACACAGAGGAACTCTCAATGAAAGCACCAATGTCGGTGTGAAAATCGGCAGATCTCGGGTAGGGGGTCCCGAACTGTGCGTCTAAGGCGGATGGTAACAGGAGGCAGGGGACATGATGTTTTACCCAGGTTCGGGCCCTCTTGATGGAGGTAAAACCCTACGTCCTGCTCGATTAATATTGATGATATGGGTAGTACAAGAGTAGATCTACCACGAGATCAGAGAGGCTAAACCCTAGAAGCTAGCCTATGGTAGGATTCTATTTTATTGTGTCCTACGGACTAAAACCCTCCGGTTTATATAGACACCAGAGAGGGTTAGGGTTACACAAGGTCGGTTACAAAGGAGGAGATATACGTATCTGTATTGCCTAGCTTGCCTTCCACGCCAAGTAGAGTCACACCCGGACACGAGACGAAGTCTTCAATATTGTATCTTCATAGTCCAACAGTCTGGCCAAAGGATATAGTCCGGCTATCCAGAGACCCCCTAATCCAGGACTCCCTCACCTACCTATCATGGCATTTCCATAGCCATTCCTAGATATATTGCCATGCAACTTACCACCGTTCCATTTATTATGTCACGCTCCATCATTGTCATATTGCTTTGCATGATCATGTAGTTGACATTGTATTTGTGGCTAAGCCACCATTCTTAATTCATTCATACATGTCACTCTTGATTCATTGCATATCCCGGTACACCGCCGGAGGCATTCACATGGATTCATATTTTGTTCTAAGTATTGAGTTGTAAGTAAATAAAAGTGTGATGATCATCATTTTTAGAGCATTGTCCCAAGTGAGGAAAGGATGATGGAGACTATGATTCCCCCACAAGTCGGGATGAGACTCCGGACTAATAAAAAGAGGCCATACAAAAAAGAGAAAAGGCCCAAATAAAAAAATGAGAGAAAAAGAGAGAAGGGACAATGCTACTATCCTTTTACCACACTTGTGCTTCAAAGTAGCACCATGATCTTCATGATAGAGAGTCTCCTATGATATCACTTTCATATACTAGTGGGAATTTTTCATTATAGAACTTGGCTTGTATATTCCAATGATGGGCTTCCTCAAAATGCCCTAGGTCTTCGTGAGCAAGCGAGTTGGATTCACACCCACTTAGTTGCTTTTGTTGAGCTTTCATATACTTATAGCTCTAGTGCATCCGTTGCATGGAAATCCCTACTCACTCATATTGATATCTATTAATGGGCATCTCCATAGCCCATTGATATGCCTAGTTGATGTGAGACTATCTTCTCCTTCTTGTCTTCTCCACAACCACCATTCTATTCCACATATAATGCTATGTCCATGGCTCACGCTCATGTATTGCGTGAAGATTGAAAAAGTTTGAGAACACCAAAAGTATGAAACAATTGCTTGGCTTGTCATCGGGGTCGTGCATGATTTAAATACTTTGTGTGGTGAAGATAGAGCATAGCCGGACTATATGATTTTGTAGGGATAACTTTCTTTGGCCATGTTATTTTGAGAAGACATAATTGCTTAGCTAGTATGCTTGAAGTATTATTATTTTTATGTCAATATTAAACTTTTCTCTTGAATCTTTTGGATCTGAATATTCATACCACAATTAAGAGAATTACACTGAAATTATGCCAAGTAGCATTCCACATAAAAAATTCAATTTTTATCATTTATCTACTCGAGGACGAGCAGGAATTAAGCTTGGGGATGCTTGATACGTCTCCAATGTATCTATAATTTTTTATTGTTCCATGCTATATTATATTCTGTTTTGGACATTATTGGGCTTTATTATACACTTTTATATTATTTTTAGGACTAACCTACTAACCGGAGGCCCAGCCCAGAATTGTTGTTTTTTTGCCTATTTCAGAGTTTCACAGAAAAAGAATATCAAACGGAGTCCAAATGGAATGAAACCTTCGGGAATGTGATTTTTGGAACGAACGTGATCCAGAGGACTTGGATCATACGTCAAGAAAGCAACCAGGAAGGCACGAGGTAGGGGGCGAGCCTACCCCCCTAGGCGCGCCCTCTACCCTCGTGGGGCCCATGTTGCTCCATCGACGTACTCCTTCCTCCTATATATACCTACGTACCCCCAAACTACCAGATACGGAGCCAAAACCCTAATTCCACCACCGCAACCTTATGTACCAATGAGATCCCATCTTGGGGCCTTTTCCGGAGCTCCGCCGGAGGGGGCATTGATCCCATCTTGGGGCCTTTTCCGGAGCTCCGCCGGAGGGGGCGATGATGTGTGAGTAGTTTACTTCAGACCTTTGGGTCCATAGTTATTAGCTAGATGGCTTCTTCTCTCTTCTTGGATCTCAATACAATGTTCTCCCCCTCTCTTGTGGAGATCTATTCGATGTAATCTTCTTTTGCGGTGTGTTTGTTGAGACTGATGAATTGTCGGTTTATGATCAAGTTTATCTATGAACAATATTTGAATCTTCTCTGAATTCTTTTATGTATGATTGGTTGTCTTTGCAAGTCTCTTCGAATTATCAGTTTGGTTTGGCCTACTTGATTGATCTTTCTTGCAATGGGAGAAGTGCTTAGCTTTGGGTTCAATCTTGTGGTGTCCCTTCCCAGTGACAGTAGGGGTAGCAAGGGACGTATTGTATTGTTTCCATCGAGGATAACAAGATGGGGTTTATATCATATTGCATGATTTTATCCCTCTACATCATGTCATCTTGCTTAAGGCGTTACTCTATTCTTTTGAACTAAATACTCTAGTTGCTTGCATGTGTGGAGTAATAGTACTAGATCTAGGCAGGAGTCGGTCTACTTGTCTCGGACGTGATGCCTATATACATGATCATACCTAGATATTCTCATAACTATGCTCAAGTCTGTCAATTGCTCAACATCAATTTGTTTACCCACCGTAATACTTATGCTCTCGAGAGAAGCCACTAGTGAAACCTATGGCCCCCGGGTCTATTTTCCATCATATTAATCTTCCATCAACAAGCTATTTCTTTTGTCATTTTTATTTTGCTTTATTTACTTTGCATCTTTATCATAAAAATACCAAAAATATTATCTTATCGTATCTATCAGATCTCACTTTCGTAAGTGACCGTGAAGGGATTGACAACCCCTTTATTGCGTTGGTTGCAAGGATTTTATTTGTTTGTGTAGGTGCGAGGGACTCGTGCGTGGCCTCCTACTGGATTGATACCTTGGTTCTCAAAAACTGAGGGAAATACTTATGCTACTTTGCTGCATCACCCTTTCCTCTTCAAGGGAAAACCAACGCAGTGCTCAAGAGGTAGCAATTTTCCACGTGTAAAATTCTCAATGGCCACAGGAACCATGTGTCGGCTCAGTGTTGGGACAGATGTCATCCACTCATTGGACGAGAGGCGCCTATTATACACTGACATGTGGCACAGCCCAATAGAGGCCCATTCAGGTGAAAAGGCCGGCCTATTTGACTTTGTCAAAAGGTAGAGGACCGGCCCATGGAAAGCTTATTAACGGCCTGTTCGCCAATGGCCCATTTACAGCCCACTAACTCATGACCCATTATGGCCTATCCGACGTCGGCCCAATAGCGTCATCTGGGCCATCCAATATGATTCTCGCCCGTTGTAACTTCCGGCCCATCTATGGCCCATTACCTCTTTCGGCCCATACGGGGCCCTATGTAACTCTGGCCCATTAAAGGCCCGTGGTGAAATTGGCCCATAATGAATAGTGTATCATTTTATACCCGTTAATGACCCATTATTCCATTGGGCCGTTTCCAGCCCGTGTTAACTTTTGTCCTTCTAAGGGCCCATTTATTCTTGGGCTCATTTTCAGCATTCAGTTACTTATGTTCCGTTACTGGCATGTTCTGCTTGTGGTCCAAATTCAGCCCGTAGTTACAGTGTGCCCATTTGTGGCTCGTTAACACGTTGGGTTGTTTTCATAGCGTCATCAAATATGACCCATTAACAAACCATGATGCCTGTCGATAGAATTAAGCCCGTTATACATTTTGGCCTATTAACCACGATTTCCACTCTAGCCCGTTTACGACCCATTTTAGTACGACCCATGTTTGACCAATTGATCATACGACCCGTAGAAGGCCCATTGATGATGCGGCCCATAGAAGGCCCATGGATCCTACAACCCGTAGGAGGCCCATGGTCACTACAACAGGTAGCAGGACCATGGTTACAACGGTCCGTATGTTTCCCATGGCTATTGTGGCCTAGTTATAAAAACAAGTTTTGTGGCCACTAGAAAAACACGGAAAAAGAACTGCAGTGACTACAAGCAAACAACCAAACAAGACAATAAGGAAATAAATAAGCAAGAAACTAACGCTAGGCTATTACGGCTATTACACATATTACATCCACTGGGCATCAAAGTTCGCCACCAGTGCAAATATAGGGAACAAAGTAGCATATTACATACACTGGCCGTCTAAATTGGCCACCCGTGCAAATAAACGGGGCAGCAAAACAAGTCCATAACTGAAACAACTTCAGAAGAGCTCAAGAAATGTTATCATGGGTATCCACCATGCTGGCAATAAGCTTAGCAAGCTTATTAGCTTTCTCATGTTTCGCGCTAAAATCCTCCAAAGCTTGTTGTTGCACCAGAAAGTATGCATCTGAATTCTCTTGGGACTTCCGCGGTCCTTTGGCTTCTTGTCACAGCACGGGTGATCGATGTATTTTAGCTTGTAGTTGAGACTCAAGAAACCGAACTGATTCAGACAGTGAGTTCGAAGAGCTTATGCCAACGGTAGTGGCCAGTAACTTCAACACTACACCAAGACATGACTTTGGGGTTGTCTCACTGTCTTCAGATAGTTTTCCTTGGCTGTTTTATCAGCTTTGTTGGAGACCAACAATGGTGTCTCACTATCCTGAACCTTATCCGCGTTACTTCCTTTACCATTGCTTAATAAGGTACTCTTCCCCAATATTCTGTCAGCATTCTAAAAGAAGAAACAAGCAGACACATAGCAGGTTTAGCATGTAGTATATGAAACTAATTTCGGTGAACCAGTTCAGTAGTAAGGTGGACAGAATTAAACTACCAATTCTTCTATTGCCAAGTAGTACATAATAAAAGCATCAAACAAACATATATCTTTGTCCTATGGTCACTACATTGTCTTGCCAAATCAAAATAGAGACACGGTTCAAATCATATCAGTTCAAGACAAAGCAGCATTGAAAGAATACAAGTGTGGGAAACTACATTGCACAACAAGATTTCAGATGGGTACCATGGGTATACATGTACAACAACACTATTGGCACTTGATCTCCCCATGAAGACTATTGCGGACATGAACAAGATAATAAGAGGCTTCCTGTGGTGTGGCAAGGCTCAAGCGAATGACGGAAACTGTTCTATGGCTTGGGATGATGTGTGCTTACCGAAGTGGGCAGGAGGCCTAGGGATACCAAGCCTCAGATGGCTAAACACAACGATGCAAACCCGATGGGCATGGTTATGACGAGTGGACCAGAGAATACCGTGGAAGGAGTTTGAGATTGTTGTGCCTAGAGATTCTCAGGCTCTATTCGTGGCGCCCACTATGGCAATGGTAGGAGATGGCAAGGATACTTTGTTTTGGGTGGACCGATGGTTGGAGAGGATGTGGATGCAGGAGTTTGCACAGACGCTCCACGCTCAGATCTAACCATGTGCCAGAGCGACATGCACAGTTCACGAGGCAATCACACCCGGCACCTGGGTGCAAGACGCCCCCAACATGGCGCTTGCAACACTTATCGAGTACTTGGAGGTTTGGTAGCGGTTGGGGCAGATTCGGCTCCAGGAAGGTGTCACAGATTCCATCACTTGGTCGTGGGAAACTAATGGGCAGTTTTCAGTTCACTCTGCCTATGCTGCCATGTTTGCCGGAAGGGAGGTGGTGCCAACAGCGGATTTCACATGGAAGTCTAGAGCCCCATTGCAATGTCATTTCTTCAACTAGCTAGCAATGAGAAACAGGTGTTGGACGTCTGACCGCCTCACTCGGCGCGGTCTACCCCGTCAATACAAATGCCCTTTCTGTGACCAAGAAGAAGAAACCATCGATCATATTCTACTAACATGTGTGTTCGCAAGAACGGTGTGGAGAATGTTGTGTTCAGCCATTGGAAAGCAGGTGTGGATGCCTACGACATAAGATACCCGGAAGGAATGGTGTGTGATGAGAACCGAAGGGTTGAACAAGCTGAAGGATCTACGGGCACTCTTCACTCTCGTGATTTGGGAGCTTTGGAAGCATAGGAATGCGGTAGTCTTCGATGGCGCTTCTCCATCTTTAGAGGTAGTAGTCACGAGGGTAGTGATCGAGGGTAGAGCGTGGCAGTAGGCGCATTTGTTCAAAGGAGAAATAGATGCGTTGTTTGAGATGTTGTCGAGGTGGGTGAGGCATGAGTGATCCACATTGTAAACTTAGTGTAGAGTGTGGATTCTTGTTGATGTTGTAGTGGTTGACACTCTGTAACATCGACGGTGGTTTGGGTTCTATACCCCCCTTCTATAAGATATGGTACGCACACTCGTGCGTATTCGAGAAAAACACTATTGGCTTTGTTGTGATGCTAGTAATGTGCATGATATGAGAAGTCAATTGTATACACAATCGAAATTGAAATCAATAGAGCAATTTAGAAGAGCAAACCTGTTAAAGAAACATGCTGAAACATACTTGTTGTGCCATTGGAGTTTCGATTGGATCCTTCAATTAAAAATAAGTTTGTATGAGTAAATACAGTGATACAAGAGCAAAGCAGTATGCACCATAGCAATTGAATCTTAAATGAGAACAACTGTTCTTCAGGTTTAAGCACTTTTTCTACACGAACATAGTACGGTAAGACGTAGACATATAGTACTTAAAAATAAAAAATTAGCTCATAGACCTTGCCACATTCTTGGTTCGATACCAGTACAGAACAAGGCGTTCCTAGTCATCGTCCCGTAAATGTGTCTCGGGAGAATGTTAGGGAATTTGATGTGTTTCTTTGCTAGTGAAGTACATTTTCTTCAGGTAATTTTGATACTGTTGATATGTCTCCAATGTATCTATAATTTTTGATTGTTCCATGCTATTATATTATCTGTTTTGGATGTTTTATATGCATCAATATGCTATTTTATATTATTTTTGGTACTAACCTACTAACCTAGAGCCCAGCACCAGTTCCTGTGTTTTCCCTGTTTTTGAGTTTCGCAGAAAAGGAATACCAAACGGAATAAAACCTTCGCGATGATTTTTCTTGGACCAGGAGACTTGGAGATGAAGTCGGAGGAGCCACGAGGTGGCCACAAGGATGGAGGGTGCGCCCCCACCCTTGTGGGCCCCTTGTGCACTTCCTGACCTAATTTCCGCGCCCATATATTCCCATATATCCCCAAACCAATAGAGCCATCCACGAAAACACTTTTCCACCACCGCAACCTTCTATACCCATGAGATCCCATCTAGGGGCCTTTTCCGGGATCCTGCCGGAGGGGGATTCGATCACAGAGGGCTTCTGCATCAACTCTATTGCCCTTCTGATGAAGCGTGAGTAGTTTACCACAGACATACGGGTCCATAGCTAGTAGCTATAAGGATTCTTCTCTGTCTTTTATTCTCAATACAATGTTCTCCTCGATGTTCTTGGAGATCTATTCGATGTATTACTCTTTTGCAGTGTGTTTGTCGAGATCTGATGAATGGTGGATTTATGATCAGCTTATCTATGAATATTATCGGTATCTCCTCTGAATTCTTTTATGCATGATTTGATATCTTTGTAATTCTCTTCGAACTACTAGTTTGGTTTGGCGAACTAGATTGGTTTTTCTTGCAATGGGAGAAGTGCTTAGCTTTGGGTTCAATCTTGCGGTGTCCTTTCCTAATGGCAGTAGGGGCAGCAAGGCACATATTGTATTGTTGCCATCGAGGATAAAAAGATGGGGTTTTCATCATATTGCTTGAGTTAATTCCTCTACATCATGTTATCTTGCTTAATGCGTTACTCCATTCTTTATGAACTTAATACTCTAGATGCATGCTGGATAGAGGTCGATGTGTGGAGTAATAGTGGTAAATACAGAATTGTTTCGGTCTACTTGACACGGACGTAATGCCTATATTCATGATCATTGCCTTAGATATCGTCATAATTTTGCACTTTTCTATCAATTGCTCGCTAGTAATTTGTTCACCCACCGTATTATTTGCTATCTTGAGAGAAGCCTCTAGTGAAACCTATTGCCCTCGGGTCTACTTTCCATCATACAAGTTCTATTTTCCATCATACAAGTTTCTATTTTCCATCATATAAGTTTTCGATCTATTATTTTGCAATCTTTTACTTTATGATCTATAAACCAAAAATACCAAAAATATTTACTTTACTGTTTATCTATCTCTATTAGATCTCACTTTTACAAGTAACGGTGAAGGGATTGAAAACACCTTTATCACGCTGGGTGCAATTTGTTTGTGCAGATATTCGGTGACTTGTGCGTTGTCTCCTACTGGATTGATACCTTGGTTCTCAAACTGAGGGAAATACTTATCTCTACTTTGCTACATTACCCTTTCTTGTTCAAGGGAAAAACCAACACAAGCTCAAGAAGTAGGAACTTCCACCAAGCATTCTTGAAGATAGCAGAGGTATTAGCACAGGTTACCTCATCCCGAGTTTCCAAATCGGTCCTTCTCTATAGAGAAAAATGGGAAATTTTGCTATATTATAACCAGCATGGAGGTAGAGTGTATGGGACAAAGCAAAGTAATTGCCATGAATAATATTACTTACACATAACTCCTCGATGAACACCTACAATTGGCATTTTCCTTCATCTTCAGTATAATATTTCCATGATGGGAAGATACACACATAGGATTTAACAACATCAAATGCGATAGATGCTAAACTACGAATTGATGGTTATGCTTCGTCCACGAGAATAGGTGTACTAACTGGTGGAGTTGGGGTTCACCATGGTAGTACTAGCGCTTTGGGCACTAGAGATGCCTTACTAACTACTCTTGTTTGGGAGCTCTGTGGTGGAGATGGTGCTGTGTCAACTGGAATTGGGTTACTATCTGCTGGGGTTGGGGTTAGATTGGGTGCAGCTAGTTCTTTGTCCATTGACAATCTGCGAGAGTCTGGGTTATGTGTGGTAGGGCTGGTTCTCATGCTTGTACAACTGGGGATCTATCTCCACCAAGAGGTTGACTGTTTTATTTGAGGACCGTGTTTTTACTCCGCTAGATACTGCCATCACCCGCTCCAATTCAAAATGGCTGATAAACAAGAAACATAGTTGAATGTACAGACCTTGTATGAGAGACAGATGCAATATATAGTGTTGAAAAAAGAGGGCATGAAATAGTTCACATGTATATTGTTTAACTAAAAGGGATAGCATGACATAATTTCACATATATGATGTCTATCTAAACTGGATAGCATACCGTGACATAATTCAAAGATAAGACGACTAACTAAGTAGGATGACATGAGAGAATTATATGATGTCTTTAGTAAACAGGTTTGCATGGCATAATTCACACACATGTTATCTAAGTAATCAGGATCGCAAGATATAACGTATGTGATTTATATACTAAGCAGAGGGCATTCGCTTATATGATGTCTGAACTGAGAACATGGTGTTGAATATTGTGTATATGATGTCTAAACTATGCAATGTAAGACACCATATGCATGATATGAGCAGTATAACCATGCCAAGTTAGAGCATACACCCCAGTGGGGGAATAGGACTGGTCATCTGTCTCTGAATCCATCTTTGAGGAGCTATCGAGACCCAACAAGAGATCTTCTTCGACAGGTAGCACTGTCTGCTCTGAATACCTTATTTTAACTCTAGATTTTTCCATCACCCACTCAAATGGCTGATTCACAGGAAGAGTAGTTGAATGTACAAACATTGGCGACAAATGGAAATGTAATGAAGAAAAGGATTGTCAAGATATCATTCAAATATATGATGTCTGGTTAAACAGGATGGCATTGCATATTTCACATATATTATGGATGGCTAAAAGAGATGAGACTGCATAATACACATCTATGAGTTAGAGTTACTTTGAGCTAGTTTGGGCTCGAATAGCCCTAAAGTATCCAAACATGAGGTCTAGTTTGAGCTAGTTGCATCTAACCCACCCAAAAAACTATCCCACCCAAGAGGTGCTATTGGAGCTAGTTCTCCTAGTGCGTTTATTGTCAATCTAACCCTGTCATCCAAACACCTCTTTGGCTAGAGGTAGTTTAGGGTTAGTCATGATCTAGAAACTAACTCTAACCTCTAGCTAAGTTAGAGTATCCAAACAGGGCCATAGAAACTAAACAGGTGGCATTACAGAACATGTCTAAACTAAGCACATGACACATATGATGTCAAAAGTAGGCACTGCAAGGCAACATATGCATGATATGACCAACATCATCATGCCAAGTTAGAGCAAACACCTCGGGGGTTAAATAGGAGTGGTCAGCTCCGTCTGAATCCGCCTCAGAACATATATCTTCCTCTGGATTACAATCTGGAGGGGGGAGGGTTTGCCATTGCACCCACCATGGAGCGACGTCTGCATGACATTGTATTGCCGCGCAAACCTCTTCTCTTTTTCTCTACATGTCCAGCATGATTGTGTACAATATCTTACATGCATACGAAAAAATATAGTGATATTATGTAAGGAGAGCATGCAGAAATCTAGAGTGATGGTAACAACCGGTGGATAGATCCAAACATAATTATAGCAGGCTGATGATAGTTTTGATTTAATAAAAAGACAGATGATGATTGCTTTACTATTTGTTTCCCACCCAAGATGAACAACACAGGCATACCCGAACCAGATAATAGATAAAGATACTATTCATTGCTGCCTCGATATGTGCCCCACAAGCATTTTAAAACTCAAGTCTGAACATTAATTTGGACCTGACTTGGAGTCTACGAGGGGAACAAGATGATAAAGTAGCAGGTAATATTAAGCAATGCATAACATAAGCAGAAACAAAAGAGTGAGACCTCTCTTGTGGACCCGTGTACTCCTCAGGTTCATCCGCTGAGTCGATGATGGCAATGCAGTTGCGGTGGGTGCCAGCGGCGGGGAAGGAGATCTGAGGCGGCCAAAGACGGTTAGGAGTCGTGATGTCTTGTGTGGTGGACTCTTCTGTCGATGGAGCAACTCAGGTGAGGTGGAAGACGTCGCGGCAGGAGAAGGACAAAGCACAAAAAGTTTTCTTCAACACCTATGTGTAACTAAAGTAATTCTATAAGGGCTCCTTTGGATTGCAGGATTCTAAAAGCGCATGGATAGTAAAACTACCAGAATAGGATAGGAATGCATGTGGGAAACAAAGCATTTGTAAACACATGATTTCTGTCTACTTGGGTGTTTGGTTCACAAGAATTGGAAGAGCAGAGGAATGCAAAGAAACACGACCAAATTAAAGTGAAACCATATGAAACTGTGTATAGGTAGAATGTTATTCTGCCACTAATGCACTTAGTCTTGTTTCCGTGCATATGATTTTGAAAAGTAGGTCCAGGTCGATGTTTTGCTCCATTCCTTACAACGAAATGCATGAATAATTGACTAGTAGAGTCCCATAGGAAAATTTCCTATTGCTATGTTTTCCCTCACCTTTTTCCTTTGAACCAAAATATCCCTAATGGATCGACATGAATGTAGAGTAATAAGTGATGCGACAAGTGTACGACCTCTTTGGCGTAGCCGTGTCGACCTAAGCATCATTGGGTTGGTCGCTGAAGAAGTTGCGGCCGGGGTGGCTATCGGAGGGGTGGAGGGAGATCTGAGGCGTCTGTAGACGGCATCCATGGTACTGCTCTGTTGTGATGGATGTTTCCATCATTGGAGCAGCTTTGGCGAGCCGTAAGACGTCGAGGCTGAAGCAGTACAAGCATACATTGTTAATCTCAAGTGAGATTCTAATAGTAATAGCATCTCCAATAGATGATGTAAAATACATTACCAAAATGTGATAGATGTAAAATTTACATCACTAAAAAACACCTGACTACAACAGATGAGGTAAAAACTGTAGACTTTGAACTTAACCGTCGAAACTGAAATTTACTGTGGAATCTGAATGTTACTATTGAAACTGAACGCACTGGTAGCAGAGAGGCACTTAACATGTAGTTTAGGCTGCTTGAGCACTAGTAGTAGAGAAACTATGATCTAAATCAGCATGCGATCGATAGGCAACACAGTAGCAGATAGAAGCTAGAGCAGCAGCGCTTGGAAGAGCATCTCGAACTAGAGCCAGAGCAGCAACTCATGTAGTTGCAGCAGCCCGTGTACCAGCATCAGAAGTGCGTGCGAGAGCAAGAGCAGAACAGCTACATGAGCAAGGGGATAAGCAGAGTAGCAGCGCGACCGAGCTAGAGCCTGAGCAGCAGCAATAGCGTGAGCGAGCGAGAGCCGGAGCAGCAGCAGCAGATCCGGCTGGTATGGAGGCCGCCGTCGAGGGTGCCTCGCACTAGGGGAGAGCTGCCGTGGAGATGTTGCTGGCGGCACCTACTTCGAGGTAGCCGTGCCATGGGGGTGCAAGATAGAGCACCGTCGGCATCGGGAGGTCGAGTTAAGGAGGAATGCGATGCGATGAGTGTACAACCTCTTTGGTGGCGCCGAGTGGGCCTCGGCTTTGTCCGAGGAGTCGGTGAGGATGATGCGGTTTTGGTGGAGCAGGTTAAAGCGGCGCTGTGGGGATGAATCAGTAGCAATAGATGAGGCGATCGTTGGAGAAACTCCTTGGAGGTGGATGATGGGGCGGCTGAAACGGTGGGACGACGAGATCGACGATGGATCCTCATCCGGGGAGGTGTATGAGGGACGTCGAGCTGTTGCGGTGGACGATGTCATCAGGGAAGAGGCTCCGGCTAGGCAGCGGTGGGGTGGTGGATGGAGGAGGGTGGGGTTTCGCGGTTGGAGTAGAGAGGTTATGGCGGCCTGGGATTTCGAATGGCGAAAAGGAGATGATGGGAGCGGGGACCATGACTCAGGGACACGCTTGTCCAAAATGTAGGGTGTGTTACACAAGTACCCCCACCGATTTGAACTAGCGGCCCTTTCGGCTCAGGGTTAGAAGGGGGATTTTGCGTGTCGGGGTTTGGCAGCTGGAGGGAGTTTTCGTGTGCATTGTAATTTCGGGATAGCAAGGTGCGGGTTGTGAAGCCGTGAGTTTTGGGAGCATGATATTTGAATTTTCGAGATAACAAGGCATGGGTTGAAATTTAGGGACAAGCCTGATGTGTAATAATGTACGTACCAAATCAATTCGCACTTCCCTCAATGAAAAAAATAGAACTATTCGCACCACACAAAGAGAGAGTCTTGTCCCGTTTTACTGTACGAATGCTATTCAAATCTATGAATCGATGTTATGCCCAATTAAATTTTTTCACTGGCTATATAATGCATGTAACCTACTCATACGAACATTTTAGTGCATTCCAAATGTCTATACTACCGCTACAATTCGAAGTAAATTTGAATTCGTTTCTCTATTTGAATAAGAATCTATAGTCACGATTGTTGCCAAGTTATACCATCATTTCTATATTATCTTAACAACACACCACATAATTACTATAGAGATAGATAGGAACTATGTGTACTATATGAACTCGAATTCAAAATTTTGAATACACTTGATGTTGATTCCAAATAATAGTACATTTGATGTATTAACTAGATCTTCATAATCTAAACCATGTTTCATGCGTACACTTTGTTTATCAGACAAAGTAAGTGCCCGCCCCTACATTATGACAAGTATTTAGCCCTGAGCTGCAAAAGCCACACATTATCACAAATTCAAATAAATGTTCTATATATTATATGTAGTATAACATGTTCACAACCACGCCATGCGTATCACCATTATATATATATTACTACATGCGTTGGTTTAAAACACTATGATATCTTCTTCAAATATCCAAATTGACTTTTATAATGAATTATGATCTATATTCGTCTTTTAGACCCATACAATCCTCTTATATTTGTAGCTAGCACTAACTTTCTCTCGTGCATGCACACGCCCGCCTCCCTCTAACCCTCCCTCGGCATTCTCTAGCTCCATCGCACACATTCGTCATTTCTCTTTAGGTCGTTCACCCACAGTGTGTGTAGGCCCCCAACTCCTTCTTTCCGGCACACACCGATCGATATACCTGTCTAGCCAGGTGTGCATACCACAAACACAAGCTTTCCCTCTTCTCTTCTCACCATCCATTCCCCCCTCTGTCTAATATGGTTCCACACACATGCACACTCCTGCCCCTCTTTTCATCAATCTCATACTCGCACACTCCTTCCCCCTCAATATAGTAGGCCTCTCGCACCACCTCATAGCCGGATCCCTCCCCCTATCTCTCTCTCCCTCTCTATCTCTCTCTCTATATCCTTCTCTTCGGGCCTTATTTGCTTCTAACACATGCATTCATACCGATCGATCTCCCTATATATACCTAGGTTGACTATAACTCTTTTCCCCCATGCATCGATCGACGTACCTCACAAGTTATGTATCTGCCTTTCTTCGACAAAGGATGATTGATGTTCCTATGTAGTTATGTCTACTTACCACAGCCATATCGTCTCCCCCCTCATCATTCATGCATACCTCCTGACCTGTCTCTCACACGCGCGTGCACAGACTGGCAGGCATCCCCTCTCTTATTGATATTGTAGGCGCGCCCTCCGTTTGTCTAGCAGGCCTCTCCCACCATTTGTGAGAAGCAACTCCACCACCAACACCTCTGACACTCTAGCTCTACCTCTCTCCCAACATTATTTTTCTCCTACACATATGCATGGATGCCCATCGATCTCCCTCAATACATAAGGTAGGTCTCTCTCCTCCTCCACACATGTACCAGTCGTTCTACCTCTATAGTTAGGTCTCTACCCCTGCCCCCCCGATAGTCGAACATTGTAGGTAGGTATCCATGCCACAGAGACAAACTGCACGTGTCCCCTCTCACGTTCCAGTAGGCTAGCCACCCTATATCTTTGACATGGGCACACACAAATTCAATGGCACTCTTTATTGATCGCGCGCGCACACACGCACACACACTTCATCCATATGTTCAATTCTATGGATATCTCAAGCCGATGATACCTCCACTCTTTTGTCGTGGATCGCCCCCTCTATATATGATATATCAAGGCCTCTGTTTCACACACAATGCATATACTACATTTTTGTTTGAGATATCATCGACACATATTCCTTGTCCATCTCTCACTCACCTCCCCAAAAAACACTCATGAACCCACACACTATCTCTCTGTAGGTTTGTATCTCTCTCACACAAACCCACGTAGGTGGTGTACGTACATGAAGAGAATAGGTGCACGTACTCACACTTCGTGACCAGCCACACCCGCGCGAGTACATGGTGGAGTGATACATCTCCAATGTATCTATAATTTTTTATTGTTTCATGCAATTATATTATCCGTTTTGGATGTTTTATATGAATTAATATGCTATTTTATATTATATTTGGGACTAATCTATTAACCTAGAGACCAGTGCCAGTTTCTGTTTTTCCTTGTTTTTGAGCTTCGCAGAAAAGGATTACCAAACGGAGTCAAAACGGAATAAAACCTTCGCGATGATTTTTCTTGGACTAGAAGACACCTGTTGGACTTGGACTCCAAGTCAGAAGACCTTGGAGTAGACGACAAGCCATAGGGGCACGCCCTAGGGGGGGCTGCCTTGTGGCCAACTCCAACACCTCCTGACCAAATTCTTCGTCTGATATCTCACATATATTCCCAAACCTCTAGAAGCATCCACGAAAACACTTTTCTACTGAATCAACCTTCTGTTCCCATGAGAACCCATCTTGGGGCCTTTTCCGGCATCCTGCTGGAGGGGGATTCGATCACGGAGGGCTTCTACATCAACTCTATTGCCCTTCCGATGAAGCGTGAGTAGTTTACCTCAGACCTACGGGTCCATAGCTAGTAGCTAGATGGCTTCTCCCTCTCTCTCTCTCTCTCTCTCTCTCTTTGATTCTCAATACCATGTGTCTCCTCGATGTTCTTGGAGATCTATCCGATGTAATCTTCTTTTGCGGTGTGTTTGTCGAGATCCGATGAATTGTGGATTTATGATCATCTTATCTATGAAAATTATTTGCGTCTTCTCTAAATTCTTTTATATATGATTTGATATCTTTGTAATTCTCTTCGAACTATCGGTTTAGTTTGGCCAACTAGATTGGGTTTTTTTTGCAATAGGAGAAGTGCTTAGCTTTGGGTTCAATCTTGCGGTGTCCTTTCCCAGTGATAGTAGGGGCAGTAAGGTGATACGTCTCCAAGATATCTAGAATTTATTAAGTACTCATGCCAACATATTATCATTCTTGGATGTTTTATAATTATTTTATAGCAACTTTGTATCTTTTTTTGAGACTAACCTATTGACCCGGTGCCCAATGCCAATTGCTGTTTTTTGCTTGTTTTTAACATCGCAGGAAATCAATATCAAACGGAGTCCAAACACCGGAAACTCTGTGTGGATTTTTTATGGACCAGAAGACCACCAGTGGGCCAGAGCAGCACCTGGGGGGTGCCCCGAGGGGGGCACAACCCACTAGGGCACACCTGGGGGCCCAGGCTCGCCCATGTGGGTTGTGCCCACCTCGGTGGCCTCCCATACCCTCTCTTCGCCCTATAAATTCCCAAATATTCCAAAAACCCTCAGGGTAATCCTAGATCAGAAGTTTTGCCGCTGCAAGGCTCTATAGCCACGAGAAACCAATCTAGACCCTGTTTCGGCACTCCACCGGAGGGGGGAATCATCACCGATGGCCATCTTCATCATCCCGGCGGCCACCACGATGAGGAGGGAGTAGTCCACCCTGGGGGCTGAGGTTTTGTACCAGTAGCTATGTGTTTAATCTCTCTCTCTCTCTTTCTCTCTCGCTCTCTCTCGTGTTCTTGAGATGTCATGATCTTGATGTATCGCGGGCTTTGTTAATATAGTCAGATCATATGGTGTTTCCCCCTCTCTATCTTGTTGTGATGAATTGAGTTTTCCCTTTTATATTTCATTTTATTGGATTGAATACTTTTATGGATTTGAAAACACTTTATGTATGTCTTGCATATGAATACTCGTGGTGACAATGGGGTATCATATTGATTCACTTGATATATGTTTTGGCACTCAACTTGCGGATTCCCGAGGTGACATTGGGGTAACCTATGCATAGGGGTTGATGCATGTTCTTCTCTTTGTTTCTCCGGTAGAAATCTTGGGGCACTCTTTGAAGTTCTTTGTGTTGGATTGAGTATTATGAATTTGAAATTATTTGGTGTTATTTTAGTATGAACTCTTGGATAGATCGATCAGAAAGTATAGCTTCGAGGTGGTTTCGTACCCTACAAACGATTTCTTCTTATGTTCTCCGCTAGATAGGAACTTTGGAGTGATTCTTCTTTGCACGTTGAGGGATGGTTATATGGTCAAATTATATTAGCATTGTTGAGAGATTGCAGTAGCGAAAGTCCGGACCCTAGGCCTCATTTCAAGCATTGCAATACCGTTTTTGTGCCCGTTTACTATTTGCTACCTTGCTGTTTATTTATTTATTCAGATTATAAAAATATATTTCTACCATCCGTATTACACTTTTATCACCATCTCTTCGCCGAACTAGTGCACCTAAATAATCTGCCATTGTTATTTGGTTGCAGGGTTGTTTGAGAGAGACCATCTTCATCCTACGCCTCCCACGGATTGATAAACCTTAGGTCATCCACTTGAGGGAAAATTGCTACTGTCCTACAAAACTCTGCGCTTGGAGGCCCAACACGTGTCTACAAAAATAAAGTTGCACAGTAGACATCACAAGGCACGTATTGTATTGTTGACATCGAGGATAAAAAGATGGGGTTTACATCATATTGCTTGAGTTTATTCCTCTACATCATGTCATCTTACTTAATGTGTTACTCTGTTCTTCATGAACTTAACACTCTAGATGCAGGCATGAGTCGGTCGATTTGTGGAGTCATAGTAGTACATGTAGAATCGCTTTGGTCTTCTTGACACGGACGTGATGCCTATATTTCATAATCATTGCCTTAGATATCGTCATAACTTTGTGCTTTTCTATCAATTGCTCGACAGTAATGTGACGCCCCGAGACCGATGCGCCAGGTGTCTTCCAGTTATTCGTTGTTGTTGCCTTGTCCGTCGCTTGCATGTTGCATCTTGCCATGTCATCACGTGCATTGCATCATCATGTTTTCAAAACTTGCATTCGTCCGAGTTCCCCCGGTTCCGTCCGTTGTCCGTTCTGATCCCAGACACACACTTGCGCGCGCCCGTGGCACGTTTGAGATATTATTTTATAAGTGGCCGGAAAATGTTCTCGGAATGGGTTGAAAATTGTCATGCAGTGTTTTTATGTTGTAGGTAGGCCGCCTGCCAAGTTTCATCGCATTCGGAGTTCGTTTGGTGCCCCAACGGATAACTATAACGGCAGTATAGTCGATCTATCGTCGGACGTTTTCGGTCACCGGAAACTGCCACCGGGCTGCTCTGCTTCTCTCTCTTCTCAGCCCAACATGTCTACAAAGCCCATCTACCCCTCCTACACTCCCCCTCCACTCCGGACCGTCCGATGGTGATCGTACTGCTCCAAAACAATCTCAAACCCCTCTCAAACCCCTAACCCTAGCCCCTTTCTATATATAGACGCCTCCCCTGACATTTTTGGCCTCCTACCTACCCCTCCTCAATTTCTGCACCGCCCGAATCATCATCAGCCGCCGCCGCCTTCCTCGTTTTTAGCGCCGGCACGCTCCCCCGCCCCCACTTGTCGCCGCCAGCACCACCCAGCACCGCCGCCACGTCAACAGCATCGCCGCGCGTAGCCAACCACATCCCGCCACTTGTCCTCCTCGCGCCCCACTTCGCCGCGGCCCTTAGAGCCCATCTGAGGCCTGCCTGAGCCCATCCAGGGCCCAAGCTCCACCCGCTCCCTGCTGTGCCTCCTGGTCCACCAACCTCCCGCTTCCCCAACCCCATCGTCAAGCGCCACCTGCCGGCGACCAAGGCCGCCGGCCACCTCAACGCCCAGGTCGCCGGACCTTCCTCTCAGGTCATGTCGCCGCCTCGCCGTGCTTGTATTCTCCCTCTCCTCTCGATATCTCTCACCCTGAGCTCTCTCTCTCTCTCTCTCTCTCTCTCTCTCCCGTAGGAGCTCACCGCTGATGTTCGCCGGAGCTCGTGACCCCGCCGTCCTTTTGCTCGGATTCGTGCCTCCATGGCCTCCCTCGACATCGTCCTTGTCCAACCCCGACCGGATCCGGTGCCCAGGGGCCGGATCCATCCGTCCACGACCTCGTCTCCGGCCGTCCCGTGCCCCTGGACCTCATCGGAGCTGCGCTAGGCCTCCGCCGTCATCCTTCTTCGGGGAGGAGCATGAACCACTCGCTCCTCTACTCCATTGACCGCGGCCACCTCCCCATGGGCTGATTCCGAGCATAGGGCCCGGCCTGTGCCAAGCTGGCCTGCTGCAGCTGCTCCATCAAACCGGCCCACGAAGCCCATGGTGAGCAGCCGCCCAGACCCTATGCACTGTTGGGCTGCCAGTTTCGGCCCGATCAGTGTTTTTTTTCCTTTGGACACATTTAATCTTTTATCCCAGGTTTTACAGATTTGCAGAAAAAACCCTAAGCTCCATGCATTTAATAACTTCACAACCGTGCATCAGATTAAAACAAACTTTATATGAAAAATGCTTAGATTTTTGTGTACATTCATATTATGCAACTTTCATCTATGTTTAAAAATGTTTAAGATGATGTTTGTTTAAATTTGCCATATTTCCATGCTAAAGTGATTTAATTCATAACTAAATAATCGTAGCTCCAAACTTATTAAACTTTATATGTTAATGGGGTAGAAAAATGCATAGATTATCATGGTGGCTTTACTTTGCATGTTTAACAACTCTAAAATATGCTTTAGGACAGAACAGTACCTAATCCAAAAATATGCACATGAGGATTTTCCGGCCTTGTTGCTTGTTGTTCCGACCTCATTTAAACTTGCCTAGATAGGTAGTTTTCTTTTGCTTCACCTCTTGCCATGTTAATCAACATTTAATATTGTTGGGTACATAAACGAGATCGAACTAAATAACATGAATGTGGTGTTCTGTCAATATGCAACTCGTTGCATATTGAGCTCCACTTAACTTGTAGTATTGTTTGTGCACTTTGCCATGCCATGCCTCATTAAACCGAACATGCATCATACTTGGTTGTGCATCATGCCATGTTCATGTGTTGGTTGTTTACTGTGTTGCTTGCTTCTTTCCGGGTTGCTACTCTTGTTAGCTTCGGTTTCGTTCCGGAGTTGTGAGGATCCGTTCGACTACGTCCGTTTTTCTTCTTCATGGAATCGTTCTTCTTCCTTGTGGGTTCTCAGGCAAGATGACCATACCCTCAAAATCACTTCTATCTTTGCTTGCTAGTTGCTCACTCTTTTGCTATGCTGCGCTACCTACCACTTGCTATATCATGCCTCCCATATTGCCATGTCAAGCCTCTAACCCACCTTTCCTAGCAAACCGTTGTTTGGCTATGTTACCGCTTTTGCTCAGCCCCTCTTATAGCGTTGCTAGTTGCAGGTGAAGCTGAAGTTTACTCCATGTTTGCAACATGGACATGTTGGGATATCACAATATCTCTTATTTATATTAATGCATCTATATACTTGGTAAAGGGTGGAAGGCTCGGCCTTATGCCTGGTGTTTTGTTCCACTCTTGCCGCCCTAGATTCCGTCATACCGGTGTTATGTTCCTTGATTTTGCATTCCTTACGCGGTTGGGTGTTATGGGAACCCCTTGACAGTTCACTTTGAATAAAAACTCCTCCAGCAAGGCCCAACCTTGGTTTTACATTTGCCTAACAACCTATTACCCTTCCCTTGGGTCGGCCAACCCGAGGGTCATCTTTATTTTAACCCCCCCGGGCCAGTGCTTCTCTAAGTGTTGGTCCGAACCGAGCCGCCTACGGGGCCACCTCGGGGAAATTTGAGGGCTGGTTTTACTCGTAGCCTGTCTCATCCATTGTTGCCCTGAGAACGAGAGACGTGCCACTCCTATCGGGATTGTCGTCACATCGGATGGCTTTGCTAGTCTTATTTTACCATTATTGAAATGTCTTGTAACCAGGATTCCGAGACTGATCAGGTCTTCCCGAGAGAAGGAATATCCTTCCTTGACCATGAGTGCTTGTGATGGGCTAAGTTGGGACACCCCTGCAGGGTTTGAACTTTCGAAAGCCGTGCCCGCGGTTATGGGGCAGATGGGAATTAGTTAATGTCCGGTTGTAGAGAACTTGACACTTAACTTAATTAAAATACATCAACCGCGTGTGTAGCCGTGTTGGTCTCTTTCCGGCGGAGTCCGGGAAGTGAAAACGGTTCTTGTGTTATGCTTGAACGTAAGTAGTTTCGGGGTCACTTCTTGATCATTTCTAGCTTCAAGACCATGTGTTGCTTCTCTTCTCGCTCTCTTTTGCGTATGTTAGCCACCATATATCCTTAGTGTTTGCTGCAGCTCCACCTCACTACCCTTTCCTACCTATAAGCTTAAATAGTCTTGATCTCGCGGGTGTGAGATTGCTGAGTCCTCGTGGCTCACAGATACTTCCAAACAGTTGCAGGTGCCGATGATACTGGTGCTGTTGACGCAACTGAGCTCAAGTGGGAGCTTGATGAAGATCGTGTTCATTGTGTTGTTTCATTTTCCTATTGATCAGTAGTGGAGCCCCGTTGGGACGATCGGGGATCTAGCATTTGGGGTTTTCTTCTTTTATTTTGGTTCCATAGTCGGACCTTGTTTGTATTCTGGATGATGTATGTTTAACTTGTATTTGTGTGAAGTGGCGATTGTAAGCCAACTCTTTATCCTTTTCTTATTCAGTACATGGGATTGTGTGAAGATTACCCCTCTTGCGGCAAACCTACCATGCGGCTATGCCTCTAAGTCGTGCCCCGACACGTGGGAGATATAGCCGCATTGTGGGTGTTACAAGTAATTTGTTCACCCACGTATTATTTACTATCTTGAGAGAAGCCTCTAGTGAAACCTATGGCCCCCGCGTCTATTTTCCATCATATAAGTTTCCAATCTTCTATTTTCCATCGTATTAGTTTCCGATCTACTATTTTGCAATCTTTTAATTTCTGATCTATAAACAAAAAAACCCAAAAATATTTACTTTATTGTTTGGTTAGTTTTATCTATCTCTATCAGATCTCACTTTTGCAAGTGACCATGAAGGGATTGACAACCCCTTTATTGAATTGGGTGCAAGTTGTTTGATTGTTTGTGCAGGTGTGATTTGTGCGTTGTCTCCTTCTGGATCGATACCTTGGTTCTCTAATTGAGGGACATACTTATCTCTACTTTGCTGCATCACCCTTTCCTCTTCAAGGGAAAAACCAACGCATGCTCAAGAAGTAGCAGGAACAATTTCTGGCACCGTTGCCGGGGAGATCTAAGCCAAGTCAAGACATACCAAGTACCCATCATAAAACTCTCATCTCTTGCATTACATTATTCTCCATTTGCCTCTCGTTTTCCTCTCCCCCACTTCTAAAATGATTTTCGAAAAGATTTGCCTTTTTCTTCCCCCCTCTTCCGTTCGTCTTTTTTGTTTGCCTTTGGTTTGCTCGTTGGCTTGTTGCTACCATGTCTAAATCTGGGGAGGTTATTGCTGAGAAGGATAGTAGTAACGATGGGGGAAACTTTGATGCTTTTGCTAATACTAAACCTCATGAAGAATCTACTATCCTGCATGCTAAAAAACTTCGCATAGGTAGCGACAATATTATTGGAAAAGGAATTAATCAAGATTTCCTTACTTGTGTCGGCGCGCTTCCCATGTTAGGTGGATCTATTCTCCATAAAACTAGTAGTCTTGCCGATGCTATGTCTTTGCTTGTGGTTGAACTTGAAAGACAATTTGTTCATATGCATCCATCCATACAAAGGATTTTTCTAGAGTTTTCTAATATTGAGCATTCTTCTATTAAGCGCGCAGCCAAAATATTTCTAGCTCATGAGTTTAGATTTATTATGAAAGAAGCTAATGAAATTTTCGCGCATTATAAAGTAGATGGTGGTTGACCTCCCATAGAGGGGGTTCTCTTTAATCAAGAGGAAATAATGCGTTTACGATCTCTAGATCATGTTTCTTATAATGAAAATTTAAGAAAGAGGGTCCATACCGATGTTTTAGTTGATAAGATTTCCAAACTTAATGATAATTTTGGTATAGAAAACAATGGATTGGGTTTCTCTCTTGGACCTAAGCTCATGACTTTTTGCCAACATAACTCTCACATTGATGATTTGGTCATACAATATGAGGGGCCGAAGGAGGAACCAATTCCTCCCGAGCTTGATCTTTGGGATCCTTATCCCATTAAATTTAGCCCTTTTGATTACTTTTGCTTACCACAAAGAAAACTTCCTACTGAACGAAGGGAGTATGAGATGAGCTTTCGAGATTTGCCTTACCATTTCTATGATTATACCTAGATCTATTTGTGTTTTTATGGCTAGCTAAGGGCGTTAAACAATAGCGCTTGTTGGGAAGCAACCCAATTATATTTTATTTTTCTTTGCTTCTCGGTTCTGTTTTTCAATAAATAATTCATCTAGCCTCTGGTTAGATGTGTTTTAATTAGTGTTTGTGCCAAGTAAGACCTTCGGGATGGCTTACAGTGATAGTTGATTTGATCTTGCTAAAAACAAGAAACTCTTACGCTCGGGAAAACAATTCTCATTTTTAACAAAAGTGTGATAAAATACGAATTATTCTTGCATAAGATTAATAAACAAATTTCCCAGGTTTTCCTAAGTTTCAAGAATTTTTGGAGTTACAGAAGTATTCAAGAGTTATAGATTACTACAGACTGGTCTGTTTTTGACAAATTCTGTTTTCTATGTGTTGTTTGCTTATATTGATGAATCTATGGGTAGTATCAGGGGGGGGGGGTATGAACCATGGAAAAGTTGGAATATAGTAGATATTACACCAATATAAATAAATAATGAGTTCACAACAGCACCAAAAGTGGTGATTTATTTTCTTATACTAACGGAGCTTATGAGATTTACTGTTGAGTTTTGTGTTGTGAAGTTTTCATGTTTTGTGTAAGGATTTGATGGACTGTGGAATAAGGAGTGTCAAGAGCCTAAGCTTGGGGATGCCCGGAAGGCATCCCCTCTTTGGTCTTCATCTATCGGTAACTTTACTTGAGGTTGTATTTTTATTCACCACATGATATGTATTTTGCTTGGAGCGTCTTGTATGATTTGAGTCCTAGATTTTTACTTTGCCACAATCATCCTTGCTGTACAAACCTTTTGAGAGGGACACGCTTGAATCGTGATTTATTAGAATAATCTATTTGCTTCACTTATATCTTCTGAGCTAGGCAATTTTTGCTCTAGTGCTTCACTTATATCTTTTTAGAGCATGACGGTGACTTTATTTTATAGAAATTGTTGAACTCTCATGCTTCACTTATATTATTTTGAGAGTCTCTAAACATCATGGCAATTTGCTTTGGTTATGAATTTAGTCCTAATATGATAGACATCCAAGAGGGATATAATAAAAGCTTTCATATAAAGTGCATTGAATACTATGAGAAGTTTGATTCCTTATGATTGTTTTGAGATATAGAGATGGTGATATTACAGTAATGCTAGTGAGTAATTGTGGAATGTAGAAATACTTGTGTTAAAGTTTGTGATTCCCGTAGCATGCACATATGGTGAACCGTTATGTGATGAAGTCGGAGCATGATTTATTTATTGATTGTCTTCCTTATGAGTGGCGGTCGGGGACGGGCGATGGTCTTTTCCTACCAATCTATCACCCTAGGAGCATGCGCGTAGTACTTTGTTTCGATGACTAATAGATTTTTTCAATAAGTATGTGAGTTCTTTATGACTAATGTGAAGTCCATGGATTCTATGCACTCTCACCCTTCCACCATTGCTAGCCTCTCTAGTACTGCGCAACTTTCACCGGTGCATTAAACCCACCATATACCTTCCTCAAAACAGCCACCATACCTACCTATTATGGCATTTCCATCGCATTTCCGAGATATATTTCCATGCAACTTTCCACCGTTCCATTTATTATGACATGCTCCATCATTTACATATTGCTTTGCATGATCATGTAGTTGAAATTGTATTTGTGGCAAAGCTACCTTTCATAATTTTTTCATACATGTCACTATTGATTCATTTCACATCCCGGTACACCGCCGGAGGCATTCATGTAGAGTCATATTTTGATCTAAGTACCGAGTTGTAATTCTTGAGTTGTACACTGGTGCGCGTCGGACCGTCGGTCCAAAACAAACGGTTTTTAACCCCTTTCCGCGACGACATTTGGAACCGTTGCCATGTGAGTGTGGGAGATAAGGGGGTCCTTCCCACACGACCCAGAAACCGTTGGGGATATGCCCTCCTGGCACACACGTTCAGCAAAATGAGGTCGTGTGCAACCGGCGAGCACTCAAATATGGAAAATGCGTACAGTAGACCTGAAAAAATACAATTATACGGCGAAATTGTTTCCGGTCGCAAGTACATCCCACATAGTCAGTCCCCGCTAAATGTTTCCGTTCGTATGCACATCCCATACAATCACTCCAAGGAAAACATTTCCGTTCACAGGTACATCACACACAATTTTTCCTGTTAAATCGTTTGCATTATTGAATGTATTACACACGGTCCGTAGAAGAAACTGTGTGGCAAAGGCTATCCATCACACATAGTTTTTATGTGGTAAACGTTTGCGCAAGGTGGCCTAACGCAAACATTTTTCAAGAGAAACTCGTGTGTGATTGTTCATTGATCCAACACGGTTTATTCCTAGAAACTGCGTGCGTTGCCTGAGGTCATAGCCCATGGTATTTTTTTCAACAACTGTTTGCAATAGCAAAACACAATTAGCAGGCTAATTATCTGATTATTCATAATCCATTTATTAATCTAATTGACATTTCATATTAAGTACACAATATATTTTATTTCCATATTAAGGAAGAAGAATTTCATAATTGAAATACATCAGAGTACAACATGATATAAGATCAGCACCCAGCTACCCCATTACAAAACTGCACCAGCAGCAAGTTCCACATGCAACATGTAGAAGCTTTCGAAATTAGAATCATAGACGGTATATAGACTGATGCATCTCATCTGGAAAACTGCTAAAGCGGAAGGCGAATATTGAGCCTTCATTCAAGTTGAAGGTCTTTGCAACTTTAGGCCAGTGCCTGTGGATGATTGACCATCCGTCCTTCGTCCTCTTCAGGAACACTTCAATATTCAACCGTGGGTGTTGTATGAAAACCTTCCTCGCCTCCTGACCATAGAGGTGGTTTGAGAGGTAATCATTAGTGAACTGCTTTGGAAAGGCCTGAAAACAAGGATGTGTATAAATATCTTCTCTATATTGGAAATGGGGCAAATGAATAAAAAAGGCAAGGTATAATAGTTAGTACCATCTTGTAATGAACTGATGTCTTCTTCATTGTGTAGACAAAGATCTTGTTGTTTTTTGTCGCTAATTTATTTATCCTAACAATCTTTCTGAGTTTCTTGATGTGATTGATATTCATGGACAACTCATTTCCCCATATGCAAAAAGGGTCGAACAGTGGGTCAAAACCTCTGACAGGAGGACCTACATGTGCAAGACCAAATTATTAAAAACCAAAATATTAGAATGGTTCTTACAATTGCACTATAATGTGTTATTAGACAACGGACCATGCACGTGCTAACCTTGATTGTAAACCTCAGTGCTTCCCATTGTTTCCCTGCAACACATATAAGGTAGTTAGTCATCAGGTTAAGTAAGGGTTTGCATGCTATCAGTAAAACATGTTGATGAAAAATAAGCACATTGCAGATTCATCAAATTAATTGAAGCTACACGGAAACCCCATTTACCCATACCAAGCATGATTAAGAACTAGAAAATATAACACTTGTCTATGTTTCTCATGTATTATGTGCAGCCACATTCGATTTATTCCTTAGATGCACAACAATACAAAATTCTACCCATGACAATTGGACATCGCATTGCAGAATTGAACCAAGCAGTTAACTAAACACCACAACAAATGAACCAAACATTAACTGAGCATCACATTGCACAATATAGCATACTCCTAATAGAAGATCAGAGAGTTAACCAAACAGTTAACCACAACCAATTTTAGCAATTGTATTTGTTTCTCATTTATTTACTACAACCAAATTCGATTTATTCCTCACATGGTATACAATAACAGAATGCACCCACAATTTTGTAAAGATAAATTAGATTTATTTCTCACATGGAAGACAATACAAAATTCCAGCCTGAAGAATTGAACATCACATTTGTAAAATTGAACCAAACAGTTAACTGAAGACAACAAATAATTAACAAAACAATTAATAAGTGAGCACCACACTGCATGACATATAGATCCCCCTCCATCTCGATCCCCCTCGCCAGATCCCCCTCGCCGCCAACGACCCCCCGCACCCTCCCCTGCTCCAACCTAGGTTAGGCTAGGTCGCGTCGGGCCCCAACCCCATTCGTAGCAGCCGCCCCACCCCACCCCACTGGCAGCTGCACCTCATTCCGCCGCCATGACGAGGAAGCCGGAGCTCGGAGGTGGAGACTTCGGCGGGGCTACTCGCAGTCCATCGATGGCTGACAACGAATGCCGACGCGACGCGATGAGGCCGGCCCACGACCACGGCCACGACCGGCGTCCTCCTCCTTCTACGGCCTGTATCTCTGATGTGATGCCAACCACCGCCTCGTCAGCGTATGTAAATGCTCCCTCCCTCCCTCCTCTACTCCTCTCCTCTATATAGTGTAATAATTTTTATCAATAAAAAATAATAAAAAAGTTACTAATGGCGCACCAGGAGAGGGTGCGCCATTGTTATCAATAAAAAAAGTTACTTATGGCGCACCCCACGGTGGTGCGCCATTGCTATGGATGTACTTATGGCGCACCCCTAGGAGGTGTGCCATTGCTATCCCTCCCCCCCACTATCCCTTTCCCCCTCGCCCCCCCGCGCGCCAGATCCTTTCCCCCTCGTCGTCGCCGACCCCTTTCCAGCCCGCCCTGCCCCCACCTCCAGCGCTCCTCCACCCATCACCACCGCAGCTCTTCCACCCCTCACCACCACAAGCCACCGCCACCCCTGAGCATCCACCGCCGCCGCCGCTCCCAAGCATCCACCACCACCGTCGCCGCCCCAACCAACCAACCATCCACCTGCGCCGCCCCCCTCCCCCTCCTCCCAACCATCCACCACCCTCCATTAGACCGCAAGCCATTGCCGTTGTCGCCCCGAATCATGCGTTTTCTCCCCGAGCAGGCTTCACTGAGCACAGGTCCGCCTCCTCCAGAAGCCCCCAAAGTTGCAGATCGAGCCCCTCTGCACCGGCTACCCACGGCGCCTCCGTCCCGAAGCTGCAGATCATCCAGTCCTCCACTCCTCCATGGTGAGCATCTGAATGGCTGGAATGTGTTCTTTTGAGAGAAAAGTGCAGAGTTGCATAAGTTACATACTGGTCCAAGATGACTCTGCTCGCCACTAGTTCCAAGTACTAAGGGATTGCTACGTTGTCTGCATTAACACCATCATTTACACCGAGTGAACACACTTAATTTTCTAAGGCATCTGCTACTCTGTTATAGTCTCTCCTAGCCAAAACTAAAACAAAACGCATTGAAGTTCTGAATCAAAAAACTCTTTTCAGCTCATATTTGGGCAGATAGTGGAAGGATCTGTGTGTCTTCAGATTCAGAGTATTCTGAAATGTTACACTCGTTGATGTTTATCTTCAGATTTTTTAACTCTAGCTGTAGAGTATTATGCGAAGCTACAAGATCTGTGATCTATTGTCAGAACATTTTGTTAGATCTTTGGTGTGCTTACCAAGAACGAAATAAAAGATGATCCTTCAGATTTATTTGTTGAGACAAGCATCTCATATATGTTCAACACCTGGGTGGGTTCTGCTACAGTAAATCAAATCATACATAGCATCGCTGGATTGCCAGTTTTTTTGAGAGAATCCTGAATGGCTGTATGTTGTGGGAGGTCGGCGCCCACGCAGCAAGTTGATTGGGCCGAGAAAGTTTTTTGAGGGAAGAAAAGGATGGGAAAGATGTACACACGGCTGACTGACTTTGGTTTTTTTCTTTTATCTCTTTATTATTATTATTATTATTATTTTCACACACACGGCTAGCAAAGATTTTGGATGGGTTGGTATGTACAGTATATACCTAGTATATATAAAATTAAACTTCTGATGATGTTGTACTTGTGATGATGCTGCTTGTGATGATGTTGGCAACAATTAGTGTTTATGAAGAAGAAGAATAAACCTGCTGTTGTTGCTGTTATGCATGTATTCAAGTCGCCAATTAGTGTGATGACTTGTGATGATGCTACTTGTGATCTTCTGAAATGACCCATTGGCGACTTCATTACGCGGGGATAATGATTTTTCAGGTACCCCGAGAGGCCCTTGAGTTTGCCAGAACGTCGATTAACTTCCGTTCCGGCAAATTCGGGTACTCCATATGTCCTATTTTCAGCAAAGGTCATGCTGAAATTTTCCGTGAATTTTAGCATGACTTTGCTAAAAATAGGACATATGGGGTACTTGCGACTAATGCTTGGGCCGGGGTATCTTAGTACTTAATTAAGTAGGATCAACTGCCTCTTGTGTTATACATATAGAAGTGTGATATCAACTCATAGTTATTACTAATGTTAGTTGCTCGTCATTGATAAACCCTAATCTGGTAGGATGACCTACTAAAAAAGCCCATACCACATATTCTATTTGGATGGCCCTGCTAACCCTTGACCATAAATACTTGAGATGGATGTAGCAGGCTTAAAGAAAGAAATGTTTTCAGGCCAACTCCACTGGGCCTGGCTGAAAATGCACAAGTGTGCATGACTAACAACATTCTATTGTAAAGCTAAATAGGAAAGAGGTACCACTCATCCTAACCATTTGCTCTCAAAATTACCACTTCACTTCTTACTACTAAAAATCTTAGATCATCTCCATTCACCAATAGCTCAAACCAGTTCGAAGGGCGTGTTCTCACCACACTGTGGATTATCTTATTGGACCCAACAGATATTTGCAGAAGTAACTTCCTATTCACCTAAAGGCATGAATCCAAATCTTGATTCATCCTCATTAAAGCTTTCCATCTGAATGGATTCTGCTACCTATCTATCCTCTACAAGACCCTCCACCTATGTTTCTAATTAGATAGCTTTCTTTCAACTCTTAACCAGTTCCATTTCTCCATTTCTCCACCCTCCATTTCTAATTAGATACCCGTCGGGCGCTACGGTTCTAGCTGTACTAGCGATGCTATATCTATGATATTATTCGAAGTGTATTAGTGATAATATTCGACGATGTATGGACGCAAGCACTACAAAAAAGACACATCCATGACATTTTGGGCCGAACGAATTTTTTTCTGTCATACATATGACACTCTATGACGATAATTGTGACAAAACCAGGTATCATCATAGATGTGGTGGGCTCCTACTTCTATGACAAAAAATCATGACAGAAAAATGGGATTTTCGTCCTGAGCGGGCCGGAGACGCAGCTGCATGACATTCTTTGGGCCGTCCATGACGGAAAAAACCGTGGTAGAAGCGAGGGCGAGGAAAATTTCGGGGAGTTCCCAGTTACGGTGGGAGGTCGGGGCCCGAGCGATGCGCGTTTCTCTTGTACACGTACGCGCATGTGTGCGAGGCGTTGGCTCTAACTGAACCAGAGTGAGGCATTGGGCTCTAACTGAACCCGAGCGATTGCATTGCAGGCTACGCATTACTGAACCCGAGTGATCGATCGATGGCTGTTAACTAAACCCGATCGAGCGATTCCTTTGCTACTGCTGCTAACTGAAGCCGATTGATGGGATGAACAGTGAG